>NC_067167.1:42163721-42463721 GCF_903995435.1 Acomys russatus
CACATATCATCTGACTTTTTATAGAGATTTTATTATCATGTTAAATAAATAATAATCTACTTCAATTTTTATTTTCATAATTTAGGAAGAGCAATGCCTGTCAATTTCTATAGCTGTATTTTGATTATATCTTTATACCAACTTTCTACCAGTGCTTAATACTCTGAAAACTCCAATTTTGACTCTTACTTTCCCACTATAGGGAATCACACAAACATTTGCAACTGAAACTATGGTTCCTGGGCAATAAACTGAAAGAGCTTTTCTCTTCCCTTCTCGCTGTAGAATACTCTCAAATTTTCTAACAATATTTGGACAATTATATTTATAATACTGAGAATGCTTCATAAGTAATATCACAGAAATATTCTGAATCACACCAATGATTATAAACTATTGTATGTTGAAGACCAAGAGCTTATATTTTCTGGTGAAGAAAAGAACCTAAGCCCCAGGGTGGCCCCTAAACCATAAAAATAGAGATGCCAAGACCTTTTTTTCTAAATGTAGGCATTATCTGGGAAGACTCTCAGCTATCTCACCTAAGTTAACTCATACACCTTGCTTCTCTCCACTATGTGACAAGCTCTCCTCCCAGCTCTCAAACACAACTGTTTCCTTCCATGTCTCCTGGCAAAAAAACTTTTTTCTTCTCCCTTCCCAGAGTTTCTTTCTCTCTACCAGGTATGCCCAACTTCCACTTCCTGTCCTTCTGCCCAGCTATTTGGTCAATCAGATATTTACTGATAGGGCTACATCTACCCAAGTAATTCCTCTACAATTCCCACTTTTAGTCCAATAATAAGCCCAATTTATATGTACATATAAATTATTATACGTACATACAATGAACTACATGCAGCAAGAACAACCACAAAACAATCAGGAAATCATACTTAAAAGTTACATTCATAGTGTTCTGCTTAGTTTTTGACAACCTTAGAGAAAACATAATCTCACCTATCTTGGTGAATCTAAAGTTCTGAACCTATATTAATCTCTATCGTATCTTGTATCTATCAATCTAAAACATCTGTTTAGACCTAAAATCATCTTCTTAGCTCGTAAGGAAATAAGCTTAATTGTAAAACTATTACTATCTAGTCTTCAACTCCATCAGAGACTTGAGCAGGAATAAATGTTACTTAATATGTAGGAAGTGTAGGAAAGCAGCTTCCAAATGTGTAGAAATGACAGAGATGTTTGACTGCCTGGACAATCTGCTGTAATTTCTCTTCTATATGCGTTAGTTTGGACTGTATCACAAAACTTTAAAATACATTTTTATCTATGCCACTTAAAAGAATGGCATGGTAAGTCCTGAGGATTTTCTAGGCAAAGATTTACTGGCCATGCATAGCTGAAATCCTGGCTGGAGGCATTTTTATGTAGTCTCAGAGCTGTTCCCATGTGGAGGGTTCAGAAAATTATGTTACTTGTCGTGTTTGGACAGTCTTTTTCAGCCTCCTGTTTCCAGGGATAAGCTTTTTCTGGATCCCTCAAGGAATCCTGACCCCTCCCCTACTCTGGGAAGTTATTGGGTCCACAATCATCTACTCTTCTGGCCTGCATGACTCAAGCCAGCAAGAGCCTGTTCTCAAAGAGATTTCGCTTTCAGCCTTGGATAGGGAAGTCTGACTTTGATAAGCTTGCTTTTGCTAAAAAGCCACTTATTTTTCTCTTCTCCATATGTCTCTTGGAACTCAATCCACTTCATCCTCCAACTCCTCCTCCCCTGGCTGGCAGGTAGTCTAGCCTCTGTTCTCTCCCCTGCTCGGTGATTGGCTGTAAGCTACCTTATTGCCATATCGGGGGGGGGGGACAATTGGGGAGCAGTATTTACACAAAATTGAGACAGGAGATTCTTGAGAAAGCATTACAACCAGATATGGGGGACCAGAAATTGTCGTTTGAAATACACAAGAACCTTACATCTACAATTGTGTATCAGGAAGTTTGGTGAATTACAAAGGCAGTATAGTGTGTGTGTACATTTTAATTTCTGACACAAAAACATGTAGACACCAGCATTGGGTTAAATTTTATGTATTTTTAATACTCTGATTTTGGGATTTTAGCACCATTGTAACACTGTAGGAAATAGAAGAACAGGAAGTATGCTGATTTGTATGTTCTTATCTATATGTGTCTCTCCTCCTTTCACTTATTTTATCTCTACTCTTTCTATAAATATAACAAGTGTGAGAAATATGGCATTTTACATTCAGATAATGTAATGGAAAATTTGTGTAACCAACTCAAACTAACAGAGTCTATGAAATGCAGATTAGAATATAGCAACATGATAGCATATTTTGTTGGGTTTTTTTGAATATGTTTTATGTTGCAATATGTTATGCCGTTTCAGAAACAGATAACGCTGAGTTTTTTTCTCTGACTAGATCAGGATGAATTTTGGCATTAATAAAAATTAAAGAACCTCTTCTCTTATGACTAGCAAAAAAATGGGGCACAGGATGATTTGGATAAACTTAGTGTGCCCACGTCACAAAACAGAGAGTAACATAAAAATATCTATATTAACCCCTGGTATGTGTTCCCGTGTGTGTGCTTAGTGTGTACTTTTATGTGCATGTAGGTATATGTGTACAAGTGGGTATGTAAACCTGTGTGAATGTGCAACAAAAGCACAATAATTCAGGTTATAATTCCTCCAGTGTTGTCTACATTTTAAAAGCAAGGTTTAATTCAGTGACGTGCAGCTTGCCAAGTAGATCAGCTTTGCTAACCAAGGAAGCCTAGGAATATGCTTATATCTGCATGTCCAAGATAGAGATAATAAATCAGGATTCTATGTCTTTTTAATGTGGATTTTAAATATTGAATTCAGGTCCTTATGCATTCAAACCAAGCATGATATAAACTTTGTTCTTTCTCCCTAGGCTTTCATTAATCTTTAATATTATAGAATTTTTGTTTTGTTTTAAGGCAAGTTAGAAGCCATCACTGTTACTTTTAGAATATTAAAATGTTGGATTGGAATTATATCCTCTTGCCCATAGTGTTATTTTTTTTTAATAATGTGGTGGAATTAGTGTTCCAGTGTCTGAAGGACTTCCCAGGCTAGTAGTAATACATGTGTATGTGTGTGTGTGTATATATATTTGTATTACTTTTGCTCTTAGGTATAGAAAAGGACTTATATCTTCTTCAGTGCAGCCTTACACTACTTTGGAGAGTTTATAGTAAGTCTACACTAATCCAAACAAAGACAGTGGACCATGACCAAAAATAAATCCTATTCCTTAAATTATTCATCTTAGGTATTTTTTACAGCACAGAGAGCTGATTAACATACAGAGAGATTACTATTTTTATTGTCTTATACTTATTTCTTTTGTGACCCTAAAATAAAAACACATGAAATAAAAGGGTTTATCCATTTAACTTTTGTTTATATAAGTTTTTATTTTTATTTTTAATTTATTCACTTTACATCCCAATTGTAGCCCCCTCTTTCATATCCTCCTGGTCCCACTGTCCTTCCCTCATCCTATGGCGGCCCTTACCCCTCAATAGTCCTTGAAATGAGGAGCTCTCTTCCCCATCATCAGAACTCAGCCTATCAAGTCTTATCCCAACTACCTTCATCCTCATCCCCTGTTTCAAACTCTTTGTAGTGTTACAGGTCATTTACCACACTTAGAGAGATAAGGTGACATTGACCATCTTTAAGAACTGGCAATACTCTCTAACTTACCAGGTTTAAGATAGAAGTGAGTTCCCAAAGCCTCCGTAGAAGTCTGGAGGAACTGGATTCTCAGCTGTTCATATTCCTGATTGCCAAATGTAAAGGGGGCATCAACCTGCAAGGCTTAAGTCAATCAGTAGTTGCTTTTTAGGTAATTCTATACCTCAAATTTCATTGATTTTTGGAAAAGAAGCAGCAGTAATCAAGTCCTAGTCTATGAAACACCTCGATGGTATGCTCTTTAACTGCATTATTGCTTGTTAGAACTTATTTTTTTTTCAACAACGTATGCTTTGGATGATAGCTAAGATTGTAGCAATACACAACTACAACACTGTACTTTGAAAAATTGACACAAAGCCACTTTTCAACAATTGTGGGGATCATCAGTTATGATCTTTCTGAAATGATAACCTGAAACAAACCCATTAAAACAATTACAGACTTGTTTGTATTCTGGATCCAATTTAAAGTCCTTGAGTAATATCAAGTAGTATTTGCCTTAATTTCACCCAATAAAAATCTAGTGTTGTTAAAATGTTAAAAATCCAATGAGTTAGAAACCAGACTCTAGAATGGCAGCTTTGGGAGCTAATAGAAATTTTAGACTGTGTGGTGCAATGAGAGATATTGATATTTTGTGGAATATTCTTGAAGGGAACAGTGAAGTTATTTCCTCTTCTACTTTTTTACTTTGAGGTCCCCAGGTGAACATTCTTATAACACACTAAAAGATCATCCTAATGTGTTAACTCACTAGAGGCCCAAAGCAAAGGGGAAGACCATCTGTGCACTGGAACTCCAGCAATTAGTTAAACACCTGAGGTATTGAACTCTTACTTTCCAAACTCACAGCTGTGACCCTCCCTCCCGCAACACCCATGACCTTTGACCACCAGTTTATGAGGGCAAGAGGGCAAAGGTGATGAATTGAAGGTGTATTCTGAAGGCCCACAGTACTACCCAGTGACTTCTGTGACCAGCTTTATCAAATAGCACAACTTTATTCAGGGTGAGCAAAGGCTATTTAGGTCCTAGGGAGTGTGTAGAGAGTACCCAGGGTAGGTGTACACTATGGGCTGGGGCTAGAAGTGAAAGTAATGCTTGTTTTACATACCAGGAATTCCAGATACTTGTTGGGCTAGTTCTGAGGTCAGAAGTGCTGTCAGGATATGACAGGAATGTGACTTTAAATATCAGAGTCTTCCAATACACAGTTACCACTCAGAATTGCTTCTTTTGTCACACACACACACACACACACACACACACACACACACACACACACACACACACAGCCCTACATACATACTTCCTTCAACAAGTCTGAGACAAGGCATACTTATTTAATTTTTTTTCTCATTGTGATAGAACCCAAAAAGTCTTTGAATAAATTTGGGTGAATGCCAAATGAATTAATGATAAGAACATACCTATACTCTACCTTTCAATATAATTTCCCTACTTTCTTTTGAAATACTCAACACACTATAACACAGTATATCATTTCACTATCTGGAATATATTTCTTCTCATCTTAAATAAGCCTTCTATCAAGGCAATCATAATTAAATAGGCCAAAACAAATTTTGAAGCAGTTGATTGTGTAGTTAGATAAAAGTAAATAAGCTTTTCAGTCATATATTTGGTATTATTTTGAGATACAAATAAAACAGTTAAATAACTATTTAAAAAATCTTTTTTTTTGTAACTACATTTTTTTTTTATTAATTTATTCTTGTTACATCTCAACGTTTATCCCATCCCTTGTATCCTCCCATTCTTACCCCCCCCCCATTTTCCCATTATTCCCCTCCCCTATGACTGTTCCTGAGAGGGATTACGTCCCCCTATATATTCTCATAGGGTATCAAGTCTCTTCTTAGCTACTTGCTGTCCTTCCTCTGAGTGCCACCTTGTCACCTTGCACAAAACTCAAATCCAAGTGGATTAAAGACCTCAACATAAAACCAGAGACACTAAGCCACTTAGAAGAAAAAGTGGGAAAGAGCCTGGAACATATTGGCACAGGAGACAACTTCCTGAACAGAACACCAACGGCCCAGGCCTTAATGTCAACCATTAATAAATGGGACCTCATGAGGCTGAGAAGCTTCTGTAAGGCAGGAGACACTGTCAAGAGAACAAAGCGACAGCCTACAGACTGGGAAAAAAATCTTCACCAACCCTACATCTGACAAAGGTCTAATATCCAAAATATATAAAGAACTCAAGAAATTAAACACCACCAAACCGAATAACCCAATTGAGAAATGGGGCTTGGAACTAAACAGAGAATTCTCAACAGAGGAGTATCAACAGGCTGAGAAACACTTAAAGAAATGCTCAACCTCCTTAGTCATCAGGGAAATGCAAATCAAAACAACTCTGAGATTCCATCTTACACCCATCAGAATGGCTAAGATCAAAAATTCAAGCGACACCACATGCTGGCGAGGATGTGGGGAGAGAGGAACACTTCTTCATTGCTGGTGGGAATAAAAATCTTTTGAAAACTGTTCAGTGTGGAATTTCTTCTAAGATTGTGTCTTCCATTTTCTATGAATTTTTATCAAGCTATATATACATATTGAGTTTCAGTTGCCAGAGTAAAGTGAGAAGTTTGGTGACATAATTTTGTGTATACTTTAACAAATTACTAATTGTGTTAAGAGGTAATTATGCATAGTAATGAATACTGCTTATTGAAAATACAATTATCCTCTGAAAGTAATTTGACTTATGTACCATTTATGTTACAAACAAAAATTTCTCATCATACGATGAGTAAGGATAATTGTAAGAAAGGACACAGAAGCTTGCTTAACATTTTGTTTTATTCCTAATCTCTAGTTAGTCAAAAGATGAAAGTGAGAGAGAAAACAGAAATAGTCATGAATTTTAGTAAAAAATCAGAAACCCATATTGTCACCTAAAGGTTTGTGGTGGAAAGTTGAAAATATTTACATTTCCACATATAAAAGCTCAGTATGCATGTGAATAAAATTTCTTTTGAAAGGATTATTGAAATGGTCAACAATAACCACAGCTTGCTATTCAATGCAGTACTCCAATGTGATTGTATCATTATTTTGAAATATGTTTCCGTCTTTGTGTATATTTCTTTTGTTTTCATTATGAAGAACCAAACATTCTTTGAATGGCCTTGTACAATGGCTATTTATATCGTGTAGGCAGAGCCGTTAGAGACTACATGTGTTTCAAACTGCCATAAAGAGGGAAACAAGTTCCTAATCTCATACAGAGTTCTATTTTTCCAAGGGCAATCAGATAAAAACTTGTGACCTTCCATTTTTATTTTTAAAAAAGAACCATGATTGAAACATTTATATATAATGCACACCTTATAAAATACCTTCTTGATAATAAGGTTTCAAAGATTGATGTATAATATAAAAGCTATTTTGCCCTTCACTTCCTAACTCTGCAATACCTTTGAAAGGAATCTTTGGGAAACTTTAAAAACTGCATTTAACACATAACGTGTTGAGTGAGTGTATCATCTTATTACCATGACAACACTGGATAGAAGTGTAGTTGTTCAATATTGCCAGCTCCTGCGCAGCTCAGTAAAAAGGGTTCACAGACACATCAGGAAGCAAGTCAAGCTTTAAGAATACGTTGGCACACAGCTTCTGAATTTACTGCCTCAGAGCTACAGCTGACTGGTGACAGAAAAAAATGCAGATTGATGGCTTTGGTGGCCACTGGAATCAGACTATGTTATTTTAGGCAAAAATACACACACACATACATACATACATACATACATACATACATACATACATACATACATATTTTGGAAAAACCAATGTCATAACAAATGACAAATTACAAGATTAATATTCAGAATGAGAGAACTTGTGGTCATGTCCTTTAGCACAGCCGTCCTTCAAAATCAGCTTATGTTAATGAGTGAAGGGCCTATTTGTTGGCTCGGAGAGATGGTTCATTGGTTAGACTCATTTGTTGATCTTGTCTAAAAGCACCCAGTTTAGCACCCACTTGTCAACTCACAATCAACTGTAAATCGCGTTCCTGAGGATCCAGTGCTCTTTTCTGACCTCAGTAGGCATGAGGCATACATACACGTTCATGCAAAACATCATGTATTAGAATAAACAAATGTAGAAATATAGAATTAATTATTTAAATAATATTAGATATGAAAAATGGTCTCTCAAACCTCTCTTTTAAGAATCAAAGAGCTCACTAATAATAGAAAGCCATATTTAACATATCTACTGGTTGTGAATAATGGAATAGCTTCTAAGTACCTAAATTGAGCTGTTCAGCAAGGCCATGGCTTTTTTTCTTAACCATTTCATGATAATTTGCTTATATGCCTCATTCGTAGTTAGGTCACATTCAGCAACTACTGATAGAGCAAACCAAATAAAGAAATTTGCCAAAGTATACCTCAGATCTAAGACAGTGTTTCTTGTTGCAGCTGTAGCAAATCAAACGAGACATCCATGATAGCACAGTCTGAAAGACTCTGCAAAAGTAGTTCACTCAGGGTAGGTCATGTGGGTCTGGCAAAGGCTGACAACTGTGTAGCAAGACATCTGACAAACAGGGATTTTAACTTCACCCGAGAAAGTCTGATTCTCTGCCATTTGGACTATAGGTTGATAAGAGAGATTTTGACTAACAATGGAGAAAACAGTAAGTACAGAACGATGATCAGACTATAAAAATAAAGTTGTAGGAGCCGACTGAATAGCGTATATTTCTTAAATGTTGAGTATATTATGCACACCTTGAATCTCTTGAGATTATTTAGCATTGTAGGAAAATTTTCTTGCTTTAACAAGTTCCTAGAAACCCTTTCAAATGTTTTATTTGAATGAGAATTTTGCTGTTTGTTGGCTTTCTATTTGCTTTTTAAAAAAAACCAGACTCCAATGTTATTATTTCCTCCGCTGCTGTTTGTACTGTTATTTCAGTATATTGTGACCTCGTGTCCTCTTCACGCTTTCATAGTCCATCTTAATTTTTTCATAGTGAATGCAAAGAGCAGACAATGACCCTCTCAATTTTAAACTATTAAGCAAATGAAAGCTGAAAAGAAAATTATATAGTTTTATAATTATAAATGTTTAATTTTGAAATTTTAGATTTTAATTTAATTACAAAATTTCCATGTTCCTTTTACTATCTCCAAACCCTTCCATAAACCCATTCTCCCCTCCCCTTAAATTATCCTTCTTAACCTTATGAAAACTGTATTAAAAACTAGTTGTCATTGCATTCAAATTTACACACACACACACACACACACACACACACACACACACACACATACAATCTGTTCAATCTGTGTAGTGTTACCAGAATGTATGGCTTCAGGGCCATCATCTCACACTGGAGACTACTTGAAGTGATGTAGGTGGACCACTGTAAGGGCCCAAGGCTCAGAATGCTTCTTGTGTGGTTATCTGTAGACTATTGGAAGTGATGTTGGTGGACCACTGTAAGGGCCCAAGGCTCAGAATGCTTCCTGTGTGGTTATCTGTAGACTAATTGAAGGGATGTTGGTGGACCACTGTAAGGGCCCAAGGCTCAGAATGCTTCCTGTGTGGTTATCTGGAGACTATTTGAAGTGATGTTGGTGGGACCACTGTAAGGGCCCAAGGCTCAGAATGCTTCCTGTGTGGTTATCTGTAGACTAATTGAAGGGATGTTGGTGGGACCACTGTAAGGGCCCAAGGCTCAGAATGCTTCTTGTGTGGTTATCTTTGTTAGTAGTAATATTCAAGTCACACTCATAACATCACCAACACGACTTCCCAAATATAAGCTGAACAAGGATGATCCCAAAGAACAAGTTTTGGTTTTTTGTATTTTTTTATTCCCATTTTCCTTTGCTCGGTATCACATTTCTGTGTTGAGAGTGGCAAGGCCGTTACATATTCACACAAAGACAAAATAATTGAAGATGTATTTTAAATATTAAAACTAAGAAACAAATTCAGTTAGTAGCATAAAATCCAAATGCTGTTTATTCCAGAAATGTCATAGTTCATGAAGTAAATTATCTATATATCTTTCTTTCTGTCTTTCTCCTTGTCATTTATCATCTATATATATTTAGAGTTAAACTAGGAATGGCTCTCATTAGTAATGGTTGCATTCATGTACTTCCCAAATTCTCTTAATTCCTCTTATGATCTTATTGGTTTTAGTAGTCTCAGTGCACACAGACTAAACTGCATGAAGCATAGCTGATAATTTAAAAAAATTATTATAAACTCTGAATAAAAAATCTCCCTCAACTAAGTTTTAGATAGCAAGAAGTACAGGAAAAAGAAAAGGCATTGCCTGAATATTAAAGCAATAGTGCAATTGATCTGTAAATTAGCTACATGCACGCTTACCCAGTCAGCTTTGAGAAGACAATGCTTTCAGTAACAAAGATTTCATGATTGTATAGATAGTATTTGGTCTGTGTTGATGAAAGTTTTCAGTTCAATTAATGATATGGGATGGTTCACTTTAATTGTTAACTTGCCAAAACCTAGGATCACCTGGGAAAAGAAATTCAATTAGAGATACTCTAGTTTCTGTAGCCTAGAGTGTATCTATGGGGATTATCTTTTTTTTCTTTTTTTTTTTATTAATTTATTCTTGTTACATCTCAATGTTTATCCCATCCCTTGTATCCTCCCATTCCTTCCTCCCCCCCCCCATTTTCCCATTATTCCCCTCCCCTATGACTGTTCCTGAGGGGGATTACCTCCCCCTGTATATGCTCATAGGGTATCAATTCTCTTCTTGGCTACCTGCTGTCCTTCCTCTGAGTGCCACCAGGTCTCCCCCTCCAGGGGACATGGTCAAATGTGAGGCACCAGAGTAGGTGAGAAAGTCATATCACACTCTCCACTCAACTGTGGAGAATATTCTGACCGTTGGCTAAATTTGCTCAATCATGTTCATAGCAGCCTTATTCATAATAGCCAGAACATGGAAACAGCCTAAGTGTCCCTCAGTAGAAGAGTGGATAAAGAAACTGTGGTACATATACACTATGGAATACTACTCAGCTATTAAAAACAAGGAATTCCCGAAATTTGTGGACAAATGGATTGAGCTAGAAATGATCATAAAGAGTGAGTTAACCCAGAAGCAGAAAGACTCAAATGGTATATACTCACTTATATCTGCATACTAGCCCAAGGGGCATGTCCCACGAAAGCCTTCACTTACCAGGAAACTGGGACAGAGGGGAGGGCATCCTATTGGGACTCTAAATATGGGGATTATCTTAACTAAATTTATTAATGGTGGAAGACCCATCGTTATTATTAGGTGGCAGGATTATGTAGGAAGGACTTTCTGAGCTATAGAAGAAAGGAGAAATCAAGCTGAGAAAAATAAACATGCACACAAAACATTAACTTCTCTCCGGTCTTGACTATGGATGCCATATGACTACCTGTTTGGCCTCCCCACAACGATGGAATACAACCAGGGGTGACAGGCTGCAATGTACCTCCTTTTCAGCTCAGTTGTTTCTAATTAGGCTATTTAATCACAGCAACAGAAATAAAACTAGGAAACCTTCTGAGTTATTCACATACACATCTTAACATATTTTAAACTGATTGATAGCTACAAACTGAATAATTCTTTGGAATTACCCTTGTATTCCACAACCCAAATTTTGATGAAACCTTTTTTGAATTAAAAAAAAAAAGATTATTGGCCATGGTTATTCTATAGATGTTTTATTTCCAAAGCTATTACTAACATGTGTGAATTAATTTTATATTGTAAAAGCATTAGATTAAGTAAATCTGAAATTGGAAACTGAATTTCAGAGTAGGTAACATCTTGATGGATTCTTCTGATTCTGTGAACATAATAAATCTCCATGCCTTTGTAAACCCCAGAATTATATCTTCATTAAGATTCTATGAGATCTATAGATATTTAATGATTTATTTTATTTTTGTTTGCTTGTTTTTTAATTTGGTTTTCTGAGATAGTGTTTCTCTGTGTAACAGCCCTGGTTGTCCTGGACTCACTTTGTAAACCAGGCTGGCCTTGAACTCACAGAGATCTGCCTGCATCTGCCTTGTAAGTGCTGGGACTAAAGGCATGAGCCACCATGCCCAGCTAATGAGTTATTTTAAATGCTGTAATATCTTTGATGAAATTTTAGCAATAACAAGATGGAGATTTGTTTTATATATTTTAACTAAACATAATCTTATTTTTATTTTTAAAGTTTTTATTTATTTACTTATGTATTGGGATATGCAAGCCAGAGACATGGATGGAGGTAAGAGGGCAGGTTGCTGTCAGATCTTTCCTTCTGCCTCCTGGGTGAAATCAGGTCAACAGTTTAAATGCCAAATGCCTTTACCAGCTGAACCATTCCCCCAGTCTTATTTGTTTTCTTGAAATATATTTGGATCAGTGCTTATAACTCTAAATGCAGAAAGAACTATATTTAATTTTTAGGTTTATATACAATTGAACATTAATTTTATTGAAGATTAATATAATGGAGCAGAAAAGTTTCTGGTTGTGAAGGAAAATTATATTTTAATTCTTCCTGTCATATGATACTTGGTGTTTTCAACTAGTCTGCTACATTTCCAAATATAAGATTTTTCCAGTCATCAACAGTAAGAAATAGATTTAGTTGTAAGTCTCTTAAACTTGGAATAGGTCTCTTGTGCTACATTACTAAAAATCTTCCACAATGTTTTATAACTTATGCACCTCAATATTCAAGAAAAGAAATTTGTTATTTTCCACTGAAGTATTATTTATATCATTATTTATTCTATATTGATTGGGGTGCCATCATTAACGTACAGGCAGATCTGAACCAGGATAAATTATAGTAAGCCTAAGATCGAAAAATGTGTGTTATAAAGCTATATGGAAAGTATTCTCATGTACCAGAAAATATTTCAATGTGAATTAGCATCCTTAAAAATACTTTCACTAGAGAAAGACTCCATTGTCCATTTCCCAAGAAAATGTTTTTGGATAAAATTTTTTATTTCAATTTTAATGAAGAAGAAATCTATATGGCATTCAATTTGCAGAAATACCTTGCTTTGTCAGCTACATTAAACTCATCATATACACCAAGATTCCAGAAAAAATTTAGTGACATCATAGGTACCACAAAATTTAATCCATTATTTACTGAGGTATATGGCCCATCTTAGCACATGCAGAGGATTCCACATCTACCTCTCCATTTTCTTCTCTGCAATCACATAATCCATTTTTATGTTTCTCCTAACTTCAATTTTCAATAAGAATTACCTATCAAATTATAAAAGCTTTTGGCCTGGGTATTGAGGAATGAGTACTAAGGTTCACTTACAAATGTCAATGAACTTTTTAATCCATTGTTACATTTTTCTCCACTGGAACTATACATTAAAAACTAAATTTGAAACGATCTAATATATAATATAAAGATAAATATACTAATTTCTCTAATAGATTGAGCATGGGTATAATTTATAACATTTTGAACCTGAACTATGATATAAATATTTATTTGTAATTCCTTAGATCCATCTAAATTGACACATGATAATTATTTTATTATTCTAGAAGATGAGGTGCTTGTCCTGTCCTTTATTAGTTATTACTTTTAAAAAAGTAGAACTAAAACTGCTATATCAACTCTGAGAGGATTGTCTACTGTCTCTGTCCAAGTGGCTGGAGATTTTGGAGATTGCTTCTGAGTTCAGATTGTGATAGATTCATTTTTTAATGCAAGGTTTATTGACTTTGATTTATAGTTCCTATTTTATTTATTCACTCCTGTCTATACTTTATATTTAATCCTTATTCTCAGAAAATCCTTTCTTCCAATTTCCTCTATTTCTCTTCACTATATATAACACCTTTTCTAAATATATATTTTGTCAGCATTTTAATAACTTACTATTTCCCCGTATTTCTGCGTTTTTTTCTTTTGAGGTGCAGAATATTCATTCTATGTTTAGTGTGCATTTGTACCTTTATTTACTATACTTATTTTTGAAATATTTTCCATGAAACTTATCATAGAACGTTGTGGAACTGACAGCTATGAACAGAATCTTAATTATTTGCTTTATATTCCCTTTGATCTTATAAAAATTTTAAAGAATTCAACTCTATGTGTTTTTAGCAGACCAGAATATTTGAAGATACAGTGCTTAGTGGATTAAGAGGACACTTCCCTCAACCCCAATCCCACCACCCACTACACTCACACCATGATTGTCCAGCTCTACGTTTTGCTCTATATCTAAGATGTCCTAAGTTGTTCTATCCCTAAGAATTGGATACTAATACTTTGCTCTAGTTTTTAATGTACCACATGTGGCATGTCACACATGAGAGGTCATATGGCATTCCTAATCTCTCACTATTTACTTGAACCTCAAATCCTATGACAGTATATATCTTGTAAATGGTAGATTTTCTTTCTTTATGAAGCATGGACACGATTATCCAATGTGTGCACATGGTACACTTTCTGTTTTATGCCAAATGTTTCCGAAATCCTCATATTGCTTTCATGCAGGTGAGTATAAAGAGTGATGCAATAAACATGGGGTAATTTCCTCCTAGTAATACAGATTTGGTATCTCATAGGCTTAGCTTGCAAAATGATACGGAAAACCTGATTTAAGTGTTTGAAAGCCTTCAAATTATTTTACACAATAATGGTATGGTTCATACTCCCAATAATGTATAGTGTACCGTTTCTAAACTATCAATGTTATATGGCAATACTTGGGGAAGGAGCTTCCCTTGTGCGAAAGTTATAGTGGCTATTTTCAAAATGACAAATGTCAACGACTATTGGATAGAATGTTAAGAAAATGAGAAGCAACAATGTTCACCGTGGCTGATTGCACTGGGTATGCCTTTTGACAGTCTCTTGGGTAGGTGGGAATCAGTGGTGGGGTGCTCCTGGTGTTGAAATCTAAGCATGGCTCTGCATGGTGAGTACAATGTCTCTGAAACATGATTTGATAGCTACCCTGATTCTTGGGTTACAGGTACCTTTGCTCCTGTGTTGATTACAGAATATGAGGTACAATGTATGTTAGGGTGACTGAGCCATCTGCCACTAATGTGTTAGTAAGAGAGTGTGAGATGCTGGTGCTTGCAAAGCCAGTAGAGCTGGGCATGGCCCAGATCTCAGTGGCAACTTGAGGCAGTTTCCAGAGGGAGAGAGTACAAAACTGGGCTGTGGGCTTTGAGTGCAAACTAGTTTCCACTGATAGTAGCTCAAGTATATGAAGTGTCGAAAAGCACCAGATGGAGAGAAGACATTTTCCTTCCCGAACGTGAATTGTGAGCACCTTTATAAGGAGGGCAGTGTTAAGCAGAGGCATCCCTTCTTCTCTGTGGAATTAGGCATGACAGAAAACTCAACATATTTTCAATACATGTGTACACATGTGTGTCAACCCCAAATAGTTAACTTTGCTGAAAATTAAATGGATATACCAGAAACCTCATTTTCCATAAAAACTTTAAAAAGGGAGCTGTCTTGGGAATGAATATTTTCTTATTAAAATTATAAAATGAACTCAACCTAGGGATAATGAAAATTACAATCTTTAGTCTCTATAGAACAAATTAATTAAAATTTACTGAAAAATTTTAGTATTTCATAGGATGATAAAGTCAAAGTTATAAGTAGATATAGTTTAATCATTTCAAATGGTTTAAAGGAATAATTTAAAATTTATTGGAGAACACAGCTTACTGAATCAATTAAGCAGGTGTCATGTGGGCTCACAGAGACTGAAGAAGCAAGCACTGGGCATGCGTGGGTCTAAACCAGGTCCTCTGCCAATAACATAAGACTATTAGCTTGGTGGGAACAGGTGAATCTCAGACTCTTTTGACTGATCTTGGGACTCCTTTCCTCATATTTGGTTGCCTTCCCTAGCTTCAGTATAAGGAGTGCTGCCTTGCCTTATTTGGCATATTAGGTTGTTTTCTCCTGGAGGCTGCTCTTTTCTGAAAGTAAATGGAGGAGGAGTGGATCTGGGAGGGAGGGAGAGAGGTGATGAGCTCTGGGGAGGAGTGGACTGAGGGGAACCTTGGTTGAGATATACTGTAAGGGAGAATATGCTGTTTTCAATAAAATAGTATTGTTCCTTTGAATATAATTATGGTACATAGTTTTATGGAGGCAAAAACATGTTATCTATAATTCTATGAGAATTATACCATCGCATGAATCTTATTTTCTAATGCATTCTTTATGATAAAGAGTGGCGATTCCTCCTGTATTGTCCTTGGCTGGTGCCTTAGTTTGAGCGGGACCCCTGGGCCCAAATCTGCCTATCATATTGTTCTACTTGTAGGTTTCTAGGACCCTCTGGATCCTTTTATTTTGCTATTCTCCCATGCGTCTCTCATTTAGAGTCCCAATAGGATGCCCTCCCCTCTGTCCCAGTTTCCTGGTAAGTGAAGGCTTTTGTGGGACATGCCCCTTGGGCTAGTATGCAGATATAAGTGAGTATATACCATTTGATTCTTTCTGCTTCTAGGTTAACTCACTCATTATGATCATTTCTAGCTCAATCCACTTGTCCACAAATTTCGGGAATTCCTTGTTTTTAATAGCTGAGTAGTATTCCATAGTGTATATGTACCACAGTTTCTTTATCCACTCTTCTACTGAGGGACACTTAGGCTGTTTCCATGATCTGGCTATTATGAATAAGGCTGCTATGAACATGGTTGAGCAAATTTTCTTATTGTGTGCTGGAGCATCTTCTGGGTATATTCCAAGGAGTGGAATAGCTGGGTCTTGAGGAAGCCCTATTCCCATTTTTCTGAGCTAGCACCAGATAGATTTCCAAAGCTCACGTACTCTGGTGCCTCACATTTGACCATGCCCCCTGGAGGGGGAGACCTGGTGGCACTCAGAGGAAGGACAGCAGGTTGCCAAGAAGAGACTTGATACCCTATGAGAATATACAGGGGGAGGTAATCCCCCTCAGTCACAGTCATAGGGGAGGGGAATAATGGGAAAATGTGGGGGGGGGAGGAATGGGAGGATACAAGGGATGGGATAAACATTGAGATGTAACAAGAATAAATTAATAAAAAAGAGATGTAATAAGCCTGCATCCCCAGAGGCTCGTCTATACCGTGGACAACAGGATGGATAAAGGACAGCATAACAGCACAATCAACAAGATCCAAAGCAATATGGCAACACCATAGCCAAGCTGCCATACAACCACAGGCTTGGGATATCCTAACACAGCAGAACCATGAGAAAACAGCTCTTAAACAAATCTTAAGAAGACAATAAAAGTCCATAAAGAAGAAATTAATAAATCCCTATCAAGAAATACAAGGAAATATAATAAAAGAGATAGAGAAAATGAGTAAAACTGTTCAAGAGCTGAAAATGGAAATAGAAGCAATAAAGAAAACCCACAAGTGACCCTGCCAACAAGAAGTGCACAGGTATAAACTGAAGCAGAATTTGAGGGAAAGGCCAATCAATCACTGGTCCAGCTTGAGACCTATGCCATGAAAGGGTGCCCACCTCAGAACTATTAATGATACTCTGCCATACCTTTAGATAGGAGACTAGTCTAAATGCTATCAGGTAAGCTTCACCCAGCAACTGATGGAAACTAATACAAAGACTCACAATCAAACATTAGGCAGAGCTTGAGGAATCTTGTGGAAGAGGGGTTAGGAAGGTTTGAAGGAGCCAGAGGGTTCAAGAACATAACAGGGAAACCTACAGAATGAACTAACCTTTACCCATACAGATTCATAGAGAATGAACTGCCAGCCAGAGGGCATGCGTGATACTGACCTAGGCCTGGTACACATATGTAATAGTTGGGCTGTGTCTTTTGTTGTTATGATAGCTGGTTAGATAATACTGCTGCAATAATTATAGGTTATTATTAATAATAATAGCCTATATTTTTTTCATAAAAGAGTTGTACACCTGGGTCTTCATGTGGAAACTTTAATGTGGGAGCAGAGGCAGTCTCTGACTGCATTGTCTGCCTTTTTATCCCTTTCTCCTAACTGGGCTGCTTTGTCAAGCCTCAATAGAAGATGCATGCAGTTTTACTGCAACTCCCTAGGCCAAACTGGTTGATACCCATGGGAGGCCTGCTTTATTCTGAGGAAATGGGAGGAGGGGTGGATAGGGAGGAGGGTAGGGGAGGGGGGATGGGAGAAGAGGGGGGAGGGGAGGATGCAGTGAGGATGCAAAATAAATAAATAACTTAATAAAAAAATTCTCCAACTTTTATTTCTCTCAAGGTAAACGCCAATGTCCTTAATATGACCTCGCTCCACAATGTTACTGATACTGTTTTTTTCCATACCCTGATTTGCTGACTTATTTTAAGAGCGTCTCACAGATATCTTGATGTTATTAAGCATAGGAGATACTCAAGGGCTTTTCATTCCTGCTGTCTTTATTTTTAAAGGTCATCCTTAGATATTGTCATGACTCTGGCCTCTCAATTCTTCCAGATCTTTGTTCAAATGTTACATTATTGGAAAGGCCTTTCTTCCCTGAATACTGAATACTGTCCTCAAAGCAGGACATTTTTGCTTTTTTTTTTTTTTTTTTTCTTGGATACATAGTTTGCTCTTTCTGGTTAGGTTACAAAAGCTTAAATTTTTTCCTGTTCACTTTTATTGTAGAATTACCCAATTCACAGACACAGTGTATAAACATATTTTAAAGAATAAACAAATATGATGAAAATATCAGCACTTTCTGTGAATGATGATGAAAATATTATAAGTCTTTAAATCACGCTGGACAGCAGAGCTATAGAATAAGGAGGAATCTGCAGTAACCATGAGCGAGGCGGTGTTGTCAGAGTCAGGTTTGGTGCTGTGGACCTGCATCTTTATAGCTTTGTGTTTGCTACGTTCCAGCTACAATAATTTCTGATGCCAATTATTTGACTATATATTTAAAAGCTACATAGAAAACTAATCAAATTGGAATCTGTAATACGTTCCATATCTGGGTGGATCATATTTAAATATGTTTTTGTATTAGAGACACTAATTGTGGTGTGTATCCTGTGCATTCAGATGACATTAAATGGAGCTACACGGCTCACTCTCAAGCACTGTGTGGAGAAAACTAATAACTAATTTACTCATCTTTCTTAAACATATAACCTTTAAATCTGCGCTTCCATATTTATAAAAGCACAATAGTCAACGAGGAACATAAAATATATAAAATGATGAAAGAAAGTTTATATCTTTATACATATATTAATCCATATATATTTAATAAGTTTTCAAATAAATATTCCACAAATTTCAGGAAAAGACATAGTTATGATACTGTTGAAATAGTAGAAGTCATTCTGTTTTATTTATGCAAATGTAGATGATAATATTACATGAATACATACTGCAAACTACCATAGATGCATAAATACACGCACACACATATAAACAGAAAACAACAAAAACGTGTAGTTAAAAATTGCAGATTATAGCCGGGTGTGGTAGTGCACACCTTTAATCCCAGCACTTGAGAAGCAGAGGCAGGGGAATCACTGTGAGTTTGAGGTCAGCCTGGTCTACAAAGTGAGTCCAGGACAGCCAAGGCTACACAGAGAGACCCTGTCTCGAAAACCAAAAAAAAAAAAAAAAAAAAAATGCAGATTATGCCTGGCCCAACTGGGCCAACCTCTGACACTATTAGTGACAAGTGACACTCTGCTATGCTTGCAGACAGGAGTCTAACATAGCTGTTCTCTAAGAGGCTCCACCCAGCAATGGATGAAAACAGATGCTAAAAGGCACAGCCAAACATTGATCCAAAACGTAGGCAGTTGTAGAAAAGTGGGGGGAAGAATATAAGGGCTTAGAGGTGACAGGAGCTCCACAAGAAGATCAACAAAGGCAACTTGCCAAGGCCCAGAGGAACTTTCAGAGAATGAAGCACCAACCGAAACCATGCATGGACTGGACATAGGCCCTCTACACAGAAGTGGCCGGTTAGTAAAGGCTGTCTCTGACATGGACTCTATTGCCTCCTTTTTGATCACTTATGCCTGATGGGGCTGCCTCATCAGACCACAGGGAAAGAGGACCCGCTCAGTACTGATGCAACTTTATGAGCTGGGATGGGTCCATAGGGAGGGGTTTTCCCTTTTCTGAGAAATAAGGAGTAGGGAATAGGGAAAAAGAGAGGGAGGGTGGACCTGGGAGAACAGGAGGAAGGGGTCTGGGATTGGGATGTAAAGTGAATAAATAAATAAAAATTTAAAATGGCAGATTTTAAGATATGTGTCTGTGTTCTCCACTACGAATATACAAGTATATAGTGAAAAAATGGAGAGGTAAACCATATATAATGTAGACAAATAAAAAGACAATACAAAGCACATTAACAAATGAACTGATAAAAATATTACGTCAAAAATCCTAATTGTTCCATAAAGCAGTGAACAAATATTTTCTTTAAAAGCCCAAGAACTTAAGTATGCATCACATGAACAGTTCGAAATAGAAATTAGCTGTTCAAGAATAACCCAGCTTCAGGGAAGAAATAAAGAAAGAAATCAAGGAGTTTTTGAAATTCAATGAAAATGAAGATACAACATACCCAAATTTGTGGGATACATTGAAAGCAGTGCTAAGAGGAAAATTCATAGCACTAAGTGCCTTTAAAAAGAAACTGGAAACATCGAACATAAGCATCTTAACAACACAACTGGAAGCCCTAGAAAAAAAAGAAGCAGAAACACCCAAGAGGAGTAGACGCCTGGAAATAATCAAACTCAGGACTGAAATTAACAAATTAGAAACTAAGAAAACAGTCCAAAGAATCAACAAAACCAAAAGCTGGTTCTTTGAGAAAATCAACAAGATAGACAGACCATTAGCCAAACTAACTAAAAGGCAGAGAGACAGTATTGAAATCAACAAAATCAGAAATGAAAAGGGAGACATAACAACAGACACTGAAGAAATACAAAGAATCATAAGATCCTACTTTGAAGGCATATACGCCACAAAATTTGAAAATCTAAGGGAAAGGGACGATTTTCTTGATCAATTTCACTTGCCAAAGTTGAGTGAAGAACAGATAAACAAGCTAAATAGGCCCATTTCCCCTACAGAAATAGAAGCAATCATTGATAGTCTCCCAACCAAAAAAAAGCCTAGGGCCAGATGGTTTCAGTGCAGAATTCTACCAGACCTTCAAGGGCGAGCTAATACCGATAGTCTTCAAGCTACTCCAAAAGATAGAAATGGATGGAAAATTACCAAATTTATTCTATGAGGCCATAGTCTCATTGATACCTATATCTCACAAAGACTCAACAAAGAAAGAGAATTTCAGACCAATTTCTCCTATGAACATAGATGCAAAAACTACTAAATAAAATACTTGCAAAACGAATACAGGAACACATCAAAGATATCATTCATCATGACCAAGTAGGCTTCATTCCAGGCATCCAGGGATGGTTTAATATACGGAAATCCATCAATGTAATCCACCATATGAACAAACGGAAAATAAAAAGCCACTTGATCATCCCCTTGAATGCAGAGAAAGCCTTTGATAAAATCCAACACCCATTTATGTTTAAAGTTTTAGAGAGATCGGGTATACAAGGCACTTTCCTCAACATAATAAAGGCTATATACAGCAAGTCAATAGCCAAAATCAAAGTAAATGGTGAGATACTCAAGGAAATTCCTCTAAAATCGGGAACAAGGCAAGGCTGCCCACTCTCTCCATATCTCTTCAATATAGTACTCAAAGTTCTAGCCAGAGCAATAAGACAACAAAAGGAGATCAAGGGTATCCAAATGGGAAAGGAGGAAGTCAAATTATCCCTATTTGCAGATGATATGATAGTGTACATAAGTGACCCTCAAAATTCCACCAGAGAACTCCTAAAGCTGATAAACACCTTCAGCAAATTGGCTGGATACAAAATTAACTCAAAAAAGTCTGTAGCCTTCCTGTACACAAATGACAAGCTTGCAGAGGAAGAAATTAGGAAAACCACACCCTCCACATTAGCCCCAAGCAATATAAAATATCTAGGAGTTACCCTAACTAAGCAAGTGAAGGACTTGTTTGAAGAAAATTTCAAAACTCTGAAGAAAGAGATTGAAGATGACCTGAGAAGATGGCATGATCTTCCTTGCTCATGGGTCGGGAGAATTAACATAGTAAAAATGGCCATCCTACCAAAAGCAATCTACAGATTCAATGAAATCCCTATCAATATAACTACACAATTTTTTAAAACATTGAAAGTTCAATTCTGAACTTCATATGGAAAAACAAAAAAACCAGAATAGCTAAAACAATCTTGTACAATAAAAGGTGCTCTGGAGGAATCTCCATACCTGATCTCAAACTGTACTATAAAGCAATAGTAATTAAAACAGCATGGTACTGGCACAGCAACAGGCTGGTTGATCAGTGGAATCGAATCGAAGACCCAGAGATGAATCCATACACATATGGTCACTTGATTTTTGACAAAGAAGCCAAATCCATTCAATGGAAAAAGGATAGCATCTTCAACAAATGATGCTGGTCTAACTGGAGGTCTATGTGTAAAAAAAATGCAACTGGACCCATATTTGTCACCTTGAACAAAACTCAAATCCCAGTGGATTAAAGACCTCAACATAAAACCAGAGACACTAAGCCACTTAGAGGAAAACGTGGGGAAGAGCCTGGAACATATTGGCACAGGAGACAACTTCCTGAACAGAACACCAACAGCCCAGGCCGTAATGTCAACCATTAATAAATGGGACCTCATGAGGCTGAGAAGCTTCTGTAAGGCAGGAGACACTGTCAAGAGAACAAAGCGACAGCCTACAGACTGGGAAAAAATCTTCACCAACCCTACATCTGACAAAGGTCTAATATCCAAAATATATAAAGAACTCAAGAAATTAAACACCACCAAACCGAATAACCCAATTGAGAAATGGGGCTTGGAACTAAACAGAGAATTCTCAACAGAGGAGTATCAACAGGCTGAGAAACACTTAAAGAAATGCTCAACCTCCTTAGTCATCAGGGAAATGCAAATCAAAACAACTCTGAGATTCCATCTTACACCCATCAGAATGGCTAAGATCAAAAATTCAAGTGACACCACATGGTGGAGAGGATGTGGGGAGAGAGGAACACTCCTTCATTGCTGGTGGGAATGCAAACTAGTACAGCCACTTTGGAAATCTATCTGGTGCTATCTCAGAAAAATGGGAATAGGGCTTCCGCAGGACCCAGCTATTCCACTCCTTGGAATATACCCAGAAGATGCTCCAGCACACAACAAGAAAATTTGCTCAACCATGTTCATAGCAGCCTTATTCATAATAGCCAGAACATGGAAACAGCCTAAGTGTCCCTCAGTAGAAGAGTGGATAAAGAAACTGTGGTACATATACACTATGGAATACTACTCAGCCATTAAAAACAAGGGATTCCCGAAATTTGTGGATAAATGGATTGAGCTTGAAATGATCATAATGAGTGAGTTAACCCAGAAGCAGAAAGAATCAAATGGTATATACTCACTTATATCTGCATACTAGCCCAAGGGGCATGTCCCACGAAAGCCTTCACTTACCAGGAAACTGGGACAGAGGGGAGGGCATCCTATTGGGACTCTAAATGAGAGACGCATGGGAGAATAGCAAAATAAAAGGATCCAGAGGGTCCTAGAAATCTACAAGTAGAACAATATGATAGGCAGATTTGGGCCCAGGGGTCTCGCTCAAACTAAGGCACCAGCCAAGGACAATACAGGAGGTAAACTTTAAACCCCTTTCCAGATCTAGCCAATGGTCAGAATATTCTCCACAGTTGAGTGGAGAGTATGATATGACTTTCTCACGTACTCTGGTGCCTCACATTTGACCATATCCCCTTGAGGGGAAGACCTGGTGGCACTCAGTGGAAGGACAGCAGGTAGCCAAGAATAGACTTGATACCCTATGAGAATATACAGGGGGATATATTCCCCCTCCGGAGCAGTCATAGGGGAGGGGAATAATGGGAAAATGGGGGGGGGGGGAGAATGGAAGGATACAAGGGATGGGATAACCATTGAGATGTAACAATAATAAATTAAAAATAAAAAATAAAAAGAATAACCCAGCTTCTGAAAGGAGATGTGATCATAGTTACCATTGTTTTAAATGTTGATATAAAAAATATCACTGTATAGTAAACAGTGAAGAAAGCACAGTAGAATAAATTAAGAAATGTTATAAATGAATTAATTTTACTCTGAGAAATGTTGATATGCCATTTCCAATATTGTTCAATAATTTACCATGTTCACAAATAAAATAAAATATAATTTGTGTCCAATATGACAAATTTCAAAAAGTACTTTAATATGTTAGGAATGTATTTATAATTTAAAAATAAAGTGCAAAAAACTCTGTATTAAGCTAATTCATAGTTACATACACTGACAAAACAGTTGTTTGCAGATACAGTTATGATATTCATTGTTATTTTTACGTTTTATACTTCTGAAAATACCTGCTTTAACAAATAGAAATAAATAATTCTAAATAATATTAACAAATAAAGCAAATTATCATCTTCATCCACACTTATGTAATTGAAATCTGAACTTACAATAATGATCATCTATTCTTTCTTCAATTATGTGAATGTTATAAAGATCCATCTTAGGCTTAACAGATAGATGGTTCTATAGACAGATAAAGAAAATAGATAAGGCCTTCAAATATCTCAGAGACCTACAGAATATGGCATTCAAAGATGTTTTGATTATTTTAAAAATTCTTTGACACTAAGACAGGTTAACTCCTGGCAACACCCAGCCTACCTCAAAGAAGATGATGGGCATCAGTTAACTTCCTTATGAAGATGGCTTCAAATGCGGCAAACCAGCAACTAGGCAAAACATCATCATTTTGGCCACAGACAGAATTCTGCCTAAAAATATGGGCAAGCTTGGATGCAGGCAGAGTCGACAGCCAAACTCTGCCAAGACAAGGTAAGCAAGTCCTCAATAGTTCCTGCTTCACAAATATGTCTGTCAGATATGCTGGGCCAGGAGGCTGGAGAATGCTTCACATTACAGAGAATCTGGGGTGACTGTGCCTGCAGCAAACTGTCTCTGTCTTTTTTTTTTTTTTTTTTTTTTTTTTCCCAATTGGGAAGCTGCTAACCTTCACTTCCTCTCTACCAGGTAATTAATTTTGTTCTTTCTCAAGTCTCTGATGTGGTTAGAGACCAGACAGTTTACTTTTATAATTAAGCTTAGTTGTTTAGGTGTTAAGCTGTTTTTAGGTCTAGATAGATGTTTTAAGTTGATAGAGATGAGATACGATAGATATTGATTTACATTGATTTTTTTTTTTTTAGACTCACCAGGGTAGGAAAGTTGTTATCTTCATGATTGCCAAATAAAAATAGCCAAAACATTATGATTGTAACATTTATATAATTTCTGATTGTTTTGTGGTTCCTCTGCCATAGGTTATTGTATATGTGTGCAATAACATAGCTATATGAGCAAAAAATTTAAAAAAAAAGGAATCAGAAAAAAAGGATCCATTATTTTGCAAACTACAATTCTCAAATTACCTCTTTATATCACGTCAGTAGTGACATGCTAGCTGGAGCAGTTCTGCTCCTTTTTATTCTGTCCAGACTCATTGGTCTTCTGGGCTCTCTACCTTCTTTCTTTACCCCCTGAGTGACAGGTTTGAGGTGCTTCCTCTTACATGTTTCCGGTCTGTGGCTACAATGTTGACGTCTGATACAGGATGTTATAACGTTCTTATGACATTCTCTTCATGTTTTATCTTGTTGTATAAAGGAATTGGAGACTATGTAAACATCTTATTCTTTAAAAAATTGTTTCAAAATAGACATTAGTTTTCATTAGTACAGTTTGACAAAGAAAGCCATTTATTTTTAGAGATTTCTTGCTTCTGAAAACTTATATCCAATTTGATTATTCCAAGTAGTTCATTGCTATTTTGATTTTCCATTTCTTCTGTTATGTGTTTAAAAAGTTATGTCAAGTAAAATGATTTACGTCATGCATTACTATGAGTTTATTGGCAAAATTCATTTATAACATACTCATGAACTCTAAAGATTTAAAAATTGATGTATTGCATGCTTTGCAATCCTGATTTCCACAATGGTGTCTTATCTCAATTTTTTTTATCAGTCTCTCTAAAAGCTTATCAGCTTTTAGTTATAATATATAAAATAGCATATTTTATAATTTATAAATCAAAAGTGTAAATTCTATGACATCAATAATTTTCTGAAAGACACATTGACAGTTAGAACTTAAACTTGGAAGTTATATCTAAGTAAGCCCATTCTTCTTAATAGACTTTGATGATTTCCTATCATGAAAATATTATACAAATGTTTCAGGTGGTATTTATATACAAAACAAATTTTGAAAAAGTTTATCCAACTTTGATACTTATTTGATTGAATTTGACTATATTCTTGTATTCTTCCTCTCTCCCTCTCATATTTATAAAACCATGCCTTTACTAGTAAATCATAATTCAACATGTATATAAATAATTAAATTATTTAAGAAATGTTATAAATCAGAATTTTCCATTAACAGGTTATCACTTAATTTGTTTTAATCTGCATATACATTCATAATTCTTCCCTAATGGTATTGAAAGATCCATAGTTGCTCAAATCCTTAGTAAAACTGCATTTAAAGCATTAGAAGTATTGTCAAAATTACAGGAAAGTCATCTCAGAATAATTTATATAGTAATTATACTTCCTGAATGCATAGTCACTACATTTTAGTTTTTATTTTCAAGATGTAATAACTACTTAAAAAGTATCCTCTCCAACCAAGGACAATACATGCAGTAAATGTCAAACCCTTAACCAGATCTAGCCAATGGTCAGGACAGTCCTCACAGTTGTAAGGAGAGCGGGGACTGACTCTCACATGAACTCGGGGCCCCTTATTTGACCACTTCCCCTCGGTAGGGAGGCCTGGTGGCACTCAGAAAAAGGATAAGTAGGCTACCAGGATGAGACTTGATAGGCTGTGACCACATAATAGGGGAGGAGGCCCCCCTCAGTCACAGACATAGGGGAGAGAATAGGGTGAAAGCTGGAGGGAGGGAGGAACAGGAGGATACAAGTGATGGGATAACTGTTGAGATGTAATCTGAATAAATTAATTAAATAAAAAAGGAAAAAATCTCCCCTCTTTATTTCTATTTCCCAGTTTTAGATTACTTTCTTTTATTCAGTTATTTCATATGTATATGCATATATTTATATACTTTATATATGTATATATTTATATGCTTTATTGACATATGTATATATTTATACAATTATAAATATATATACTTATATATTTATATACTTTATTTACTATATATTTATAAAGAAATACAAATGTAAGCATTTGTTTTTCTTATTATTATTAAAAAGTATGTTACCCATTCTCTTAATCTTTTTACCTAGATCTGTTTTTCATTTTGTTAATTACAAATATACAAAGCATGTCCCCTGGAGGGGGAGACCTTGTGGCACTCAGAGGAAGGATAGTAGGCTACCAAGAAGAGACTTGATACCCTATGAGCATATACAGGGGGAGGAAGTCCCCCTCAGGCACAGTCATAGCGGAGGGGAGTAAGGGGGAAATGGTAGGGAGGGAGGAGTGGGAGGATACAAGGGATGGGATAACCATTGAGATGTAATAAGAATAAATTAATAAAAAATTTTAAAAAACAAAGCAGTTGATAGTCTGTTATTCTGAGATTGTATAATTTCTAGAAACTTTTTCTTCCATTGAGCTAAGCACAGATACAAAACATATAAATTTTGAAATTAGTATGATGGGAGTACTTTACTATTTACATGATTCTTTAAATCACAGCAAGATAATTTCATCAAGTAATCTACCGTTCTGGTAGGCTATTCAGATCTTTTAAAGGGTCAACTGGAGAGGACAGTAATAAAAACACATCAGTAAATTTTGCCTTAGGCAATAAATAATCTCACATGTAGGTCTGTATATTTTATAATGGGCTGAAGTAGAGGAAGAGTGCATGAGTACTTTTGAGATTTAGGCTTACCTATATATATATAGAGAGAGAGGCATAAGATTTTTACTAAAAATTTGAAGCAAATACAGCAAGCTAGGGAGCTCATGATAGAACAATTTACTTTCATAAATTGAGAACCTTGTAAATGAAAATAGATATAACAACATTTCCAGACAGATGATAGAATCCGGTATGCAGTATAAAAAGAAGGGAATTCTAAAATAATGTATTTACATAAGACTGAAGAAGTATCATATTTTCAAGTCAGGAATGCAATGTTTAGATTGTTTTTCAGTACAGAACAGCATGGATCCTGCATAGTGAGAAATTTCTGGAAAAGAAATAATGAACAGGAACAATTACGACTTGCTCCAAGTTTTTTGTTTTCTTTCTTTCTTTGTGTCTTTTTTTTGTTTGTTTGTTTCGCGCGCGCGCGTGTGTGTGTGTGTGTCCAGGTAATCTGGATCTTAAGAAAATAGATATTTTTCTCATCTCGCCTCAAGGAAAGCCATTACACTACTTAGCAACAGAAAGCATTTGATGTAAATTTTCTCAGAACTGGGCAGATTAGAGCAATTTAGCGGACACTAAAGTTTATACATTTAATTGCTAAATTGAGGACCCCAGTTCCCCCAAACAATAACAACAACAAAAATCACCGCAGCTTATAATGCTGATAACACAGCAACTGACCTAGCACAAAATAAATGGTGAATGATTATTGCTACATTTTAGACTTAATGAAAGCACCTGTATCAAATTAATGAAACTATGTTACTCACAGATTTTTGTGAATTTTCCTTTTAAAGCTGATAGTAATGGAGGAAGAATGTTCTTAGAAATGTTTTGTTTGTTTTGTTTTGCAATAATTGGTTGTGTCCAGAACATCATGCGTACAAAGCAAGCACTCTACCCTTACGCTAATGATCCAGTCTACAAAGTAAGGGCACCTGAATCCAAATTCTTTTTTTCATAATTGAAAATTTCATATGTACATGAATATCAGTAATGTTTGATTTTACTGAAAATAGAAAGTCTGAATACAGGATGATAGCCAAGGATGTCATGGTGGCGGTAAGGAATTAATGTTGTATACTTTCCAAAGTCCCACTTTTCCATATTTAATGTGTGGATGTTGTAGTGCTATTCATTAGCTTACTAGATTTCACCTTAAATCATTCTCATATCTGTAGGAGAAAATGGTCAAAGCTTCGAGTTCTTGACCAATTACCATCATTTTAGATCATGAAAACAACATTTTAGAAAATTTCAGATTATCTTTTTTTTATATTATAAACAAAACCCTTTGTCCCAATAACTGAAAAAGATATTAAAATTAGATATAAGATTTGGTTAACCATTGCCTAGTATTAAGAATGTGTTTAATGTTGAAAGAATCCAAAACAAGATAGTGATATTTTAAAATAATTACTTAACATAGAAGATAATGGCTTATATTGCTGACCTTGAAAAAGTTCAAATATACAATTTGTGTCACAGTAGGACAAAGATAATCAAGTTTTTTGTTTAGAAATTTGTTACCTATAGAATGATACATAAAACAATGTTACTATAAGAAATAATTCATTATCTTCTGATATATTTCATTATTTTGATAATTAAGTGTATATATTTTAAATTACAAAAGTATATACAAAAGTAAAAAATATGTAATATGTTGATAAAAACACCAAAATGTATATTATTCTGGGGGTTAAAACATAGTTTGACAAACACACAGGTGACTATTTTGTTTATGTGAGAAATTGCTCTTCTACTCTTTTAAAAACTATCTAATGATGTTTTTCCTCAGTTGCATCAAGTCTAAAATAATATGAAGATTAGTACTATTGCTGTTTCAATCTTTTCTTGTTAATTGGACATTAGTTTATAATATAAATATCATTTTCTAGGTTATCATTATTTTGTTGTGCTAATACAAGGCCAATTTTTGTAGTAAGCCCAATGACTCTTGCCAGAAATAAACAGAAGCTAATTTGTGTATATCAACATCAATCACCATGGTTACTCCCTGTAGAAGACAGTGGCAAATGTCACAGAAATGTGCTAGAAACATATTTTTGAATATCTGTTTATTAGCTCCATGATGCTCTTTGACATCTGTATTTGTTTTCTGTTAAAAAAAATTTGCCAATAAAAAGATTCTAAAATACCATAGTAAAAAGTCTTCTGAAAAAAGTGAACTCATATCTTTTATATTGAGTTTGGTTTAAAAATGAAAGGATTAAGATGTTAGGCAAATATGGCTGTGTTTTTCACATCTACTGTCCCATCCTTTGCTGCCTTGCGTATCACTTCCTTAAACGAAAATAAAGTAGATTTTCTTATAGAGACGTGCAATGTTGAACGAAGCATGTTTAGAGTTTGTCTCAGAATCATACAAACAAAATGAACATTATATTTTCTTCCTCTGAAAAGTAATACATGCATAAATGTTGGATATTTCTTACAAAGCAATTAATTTTAAATCTCTAAAATCATTTTGGCAGTAAATTGAGTCCATTTATGGTGAGAGATATTAATGATCGAAGATCATTAGATCCTGTTATTTGATGTTGGTGCTGCTTACTTTTCTTTTGGTTGATGTGGAAGTATTTATTTTGTGTATTTTCTTGGATGTAGTTAATCTACTCGGGTTGAAGGTTTTCTTTTAGTATTTTCTGTAGGGCTGGGTTTGTGGATACATATTGTCTCAATTTGGTTTTTGTCTTGGAATATATTTTGTTTTTCCATCTATAAAGATTGAGAATTTTTCTTGGTATAGTACTGTATGTTGGCATCTGCAGTCTCTTACAGTTGTGAGACTGTAGGCCATTCTAGGTTTTAGACTCACTGTTGAGAAGTAGAGTATAATTCTGGTAGGTCTTACTTTGTAAGTTACTTGGCCATTTTACCTTGTAGCTTTTAATGTTCTTTCTTTGTTCCGTAGAATTAATGTTTTAATTACTATGTGATGGGAGGATTTTCTTTTGTGGTTCAATCTAATTGATGTTCTGTACGCTTTTTGTATGTTTATAGGCATCTTTTTCTTTAGATTGGAGAATTTTTCTTCTATGATTTTGTTGAGAACATTTTCTGGTCTTTGGAGCTGGGACTCTTCACCTCCTTCAATTCCGATTATTCTTTTATTAGGTCTTTTCATAGTGTCACAGATTGCCTGGATGTTTTGTGTTAAGAATTTAGATTTCAAAATTTCTTTAACTGACGTATCAATTTCTTCTATTGTAATTTTTATCCCTGATTTTTTTTTCCATCTCTGATTCTGTTGGTGATTCTTGTGCTCGTTGTTTCTGTTCTTCTCCCTCAGTTTCCCATCTCCAGCATACCCTCACTTTGTGTTTTCTTTATTGCCTCTACTTATATTTTCAGGTATTGAACAGTTTTACTCACCTCCATCACCTGTTCAATTGTACGTTCCTGTATTTCTTAAGCGATTTATTCATTTCCTCTTTAAAGAACACTATCATCTTTATAAGATTGGATTCAACGTCTTTTTCTTGTGTTTCATCTGTGTTAAGATATCCTTGGTTTATTGTAGGATGATATCTGGCTTCTGGTGGAGCCATGTTGCCCTGGCTCTTGTTTGTGCTCTTTCGCTGGCCCTTGGCCACCTGGTTGTCTTTGGTAGTGGCAGACCTCAGGTAATTCAGGCTGACTTGATTAGAGAATGGAGCACTGGGGAGAAGTTGAAGGTTTTCTCTGGTGGTCCCTGATGGCAGAAGACCTCTTTCCGTCCCATGTGATAGCATGCCTCTGTCTGTCCTCGTGCCCTCCAGGGATGGTGGCTGTCTGTCCATCATGGACGAGGTCAGAAACTGCACATGACAAACTAATCAATACCAAAATTATTCAGGAGAAACCGTTCTTTTTGATCCACGAAGAATTGAGATACACCCTGTGACTGGCAGTTGGGTTAGAATCAATGTGTGACATCTGTCTATGTCTTAGTTAGGGATTCTGTTGCTGTGATGAAACACCATGGCCAAACAGCAAGGTAGGCAGGACAGCGTTTATTCAGCTTACACTTCCCAATCATAGTCTGTCATTGGAGGAAGTCAGGACAGGAATTCAAGCAGTCCTGGAAGCTTTACGTAGGAGCTGAAGTAGAGAGCAAGGAGGGGTGCTGCTTAATGCTTTACACACCGTGGCTTGCTCAGCCTGATTTTTTATATAGCCCATGACACCAGTCCGGGGATGGCACCACCCACAATATGCTGGTCTGTCCCCTATTGATCATTTATTGATAAAATGTCTTACCACGGCATCTCATAGAGGCACTTTCCTCAACTGTGGCTCTTTCTTCTATGATAACTCTAACTTGTGTCAAGTTGGCACATAAAGTTGCCCAGCACAGTTTGCAAAGCTCTGCCTGTAAACAAACACTCAGCTGTCTACAATTACCAGTTCTGTAGGAACCACTTGCCTTGGTGATATGATGTTTAAAGAGGAAGAGAAGCCATCCGCTAATCAGGTTGCTCATTGTAAGTAAGTTTTTTCTTTCCTTGTTTTATATCTTAAGCCAATGGGCTCCACAGTGGGGAGAGCAGCCTATATCTGCTCAGTTAGGAAACTGCTGCAGACACGCTAGCGATCTCATAAAGCACCAGCTCATAAAAGACCTCACCAGTAATTTTATGACTTCTATTAAAAAACACTGAATTCCACTTACATATTTTGCTTTTCAAATGACCGTTTGCACCATGAGGACATACATTTACTTTGGCCTAGTGACTTTATTAACTTTTTATACAATCCCTTAGCAATGGAGCAGAGACACTCCTGGAAACTCAAGAAAATGTTTATGATTAAAATTTGTCAAACCCCTACCCAGATCTAGCCAATGGACAGGACATTCTCCACAGTTGAGTGGAGAGTGGGGTATGACATCCACATGTACTCCGGTGCCTCATATTTCACCATGTCTCCTGGAGGGGGAGACCTGGTGGCACTCAGAGGAAGGATAGCAGGCTACCAAGAAGAGACTTGATACCCTATGAGCATATACAGGGAGAGGAAATCCCCCTCAGTCACAGTCATAGGGGAGGGGAGTAGGGGAAAAATGGGAGGGAGGGAGGAATGGGAGGATGCAAGAGATGGGATAACCATGAGATGTAACAAGAATAAATTAATAAAAAAAAAACATATCAGAAAAAAAATTTATCTCAATTTTTCCGTTATGTGTTTCTAGTCCTAAAGATATAAAGATCAAAATTGACGCCTCATGCCTCTAATCCCAGCACCAGAAGGCTGAGACCGAAAAGTCACCATGGGTCTATAGTAAGCTTCGTTACATAATAAGTTCTATGACAGCTTGAGCCATAAATTAATCAAATTAATAAAATAAGATTCAAACACCATTTTTAGCAGTCACCACCTCACTGTCAAGTTAACATTGAAACAAAAATAAACACTTTAGTCTACATTACACACACATGACGAGAGGTAAACAAACACTTTATATATTAATAATCTCCTGCTGTGTGTGGCCAATAGAGTTGAAAAGAACTACCTGAGTGCATTCAACATCTTGTTTCTACCTCAACTTCTTATTATTTCAGCAAACACTTAAAACCAATGTGCTCTTATATTCAGTTTTAGCTTGGGTCTTCAGACTTACCTTTATTTCTAATATTTAAAAAATTTTCACTATTATCTTTTATTTCTTTTGTATGTAGATGTGTGTGAAATAGTGCAAACGTGTTGCAGTCAGAAGACAAGTTGCAGGATTTAGTTCTTCTTCTCCCATGTTGGTTCCGGTGCTAGACTCAGGTCTTCATGTTTGGTGGGATGGGCCTCACATGCCAAGCACCCTGCCAGTCTTCTCAGATATTTTGGGCAATCAAACAAGCAAGCAAGCAAACAAAACAAAACAAATGAGCCAAACAACAACAAAATATTAATTCTCTATGGAAGAGAAAACTAATATTTACTGCTATTCAAATTGTAAGCAAGTGTGTAAGGTAGCTCACTATGTTATTCATTCCACAGCTGAGGAACTTTCAATGTTTGTGGTAACAGAGGAAACAAACTCAGTCTGAAGCTGCTTTAGTTAGGCATAAGTTTATTCAGAAAACCAAAGCACATGTTGAGTTCTTTCCTTAGTGTTTGTGTGTGGAAAACTCTTTTTATTATAATTAATTTATTTATAAAATTTTTATGGTTAGGAGACTTTTTAAATATTTTTTTATTTTTATTTTTTTACATATCCATTTATATTATTACATCTATATACAATAACTACCTACTATAAGAAGAACCAGGAAACAATCAGGAATTATATAAATATTACATTCATAGTGTTTTGGCTATTTGTATATGGTAGCCTTGTATCTTGGTGCATCTAAAATTATGAGTGTAAATCAATATCTATCCTATCTCATCAGGCAGCATACTGCTTCCATCATCTTCTCCTCTGGGAAGCTGCTCACCTGCAGTCCCTGTATACTCAGGTAATTAATTTCATTCCTTCTCAAGTCTCTGATGGGGTTGAAGAACAGATAGTTTAGTTTTACAAGTAACCCTAGTTGTTTAGGGGTTGAGATGTTTTTAGGTCTAGGTAGATGTTTAAGTGTGTGGAAAAATCTTGAACCTTAGGTTTTTGTCTGTTTTTTGTATATCACATTTTAAAATTAAAATAAAATTATAGCATTCATTCCCTTTTCTTTCCTTCCCTTCCCTACTCATTATTCACTCTCATATTTTAGCCATCCGGGATTTTTTTTAAAGATTTATTTATTATTACATGTATACTGTTTTGCCTACATGTAAAGCTGCAGGCCAGAAGAGGGCACCAGCTCTCATTATACATGGTTATGAGCCACGATGCGGTTGCTGGGAATTGAACTCAGGGCCTATGGAAGAGCACTCAGAACTCTAAAGCTCTGAGCCATCTCTCCAGCCCCCTAGATTAATATAGGAAGAACAACCTATCTTTGGTCTCAAAGTTATTGAAATACAAAAGGACATTTCAGCTGTCAGAAATCATAGATACTGTTGCCAGGGACCTAAAGAATACTACTTTTTCAGGTTTTTAGTCTTATAAATGAAAGAATTAAAAAACAGACTCAGAAGGAAATGTGACAATATTTTCTTAGAGTGTGAAAGAAATAAAAAGCCACTGGAACAGCAAGGCAGAAAATTCAGCATTTACGAGAGAGAGAGAGAGAGAGAGAGAGAGAGAGAGAGAGAGAGAGAGAGAGAGAGAGAGAGAGAGAAGAGGATCAGAGCAGGCATACAATTTTGGCTAGTGTCTGAATAAAGAAGATAAACGGAGCAAATTTTAAGCCATGCTTTGTTACAATTCGGAAAGTGGAGGCTTAGCAGTGAGTGTCCTTCATCAACTGCATCAAGGGTAGGACTTTGGGGTGTGAAAGCACACATCTCCTTAAGGGAATAAGAATTCCTCCTATCTTCTTAATGTGTCTTCAGATAGAACTGACGGTTTTGCTGATAGGAGATCTCTTGTTCAATCAATTAGAATACTTGCATTATTTTTTTAGAGAAAGGAAAAAAGTATAAATTTATGGAAAGTTTGTCATATCCTTACCCTTGGAAGGAAGTATGCGACAAATTTCATTCATTTGCCCTGAACTCATGTAGCAAAACAGATCAAAAGAATTTTTAAAAATTACTCTTTAAAACAACTGTGATTTACTAGAAGGAAATTGGTTTTTCATTAAACAACTTAAGTTGCTTGCTTCTTCTGCCTCCTTTGCTTTTATATAATATTTAACATCGTGAGGAGTGGTAATTTTGATATTTCCTTCTACATTTCACATGGCATTTCAATTTTTTGTTTGGCTGGTTGCTTTGCTTTTCATTTTGTAATGTCACCTCACTATATAGATTTTGCTGTTCTTGAACTTGGGAGATCTGCCTTCTTCTGTCTCTCAAATGCAGGAACTAAAGGTGAGCATCACCACTCTTAGCCTAAAAAGGTATTTTGAGTTGTCCATTCCTCATACTGAGTGTGTTATGAGGGACACAGAAAGTGCTTTCAAAAGCTATCAAGTCAAAGGAGTCTTTTCTCATTAAACACAAATTCCAACTAATTTCTGACCTGACCCACAATGAGATCAGGCTGCAGTCATCGTGGTTTCTGAACTCTTCTTTGAGACTGCTCAGTGTGCTATGACTGACAGTTTGTTGTCTTGGATTAAGATATTCTGCTATTTTTTTTTTAATTGAAAGCCCATCATGAAGCTGGGTCACAGTCTTATGAAAGCTTGTCAGAATAGAACAGCAGGAATAAGGCTTGGGATTTCTTCCTGGCTTTTATGATCATCATCTCCCAGCTATCATCCTTATGCTTATCTTCTTTCTAACAGTTCTATCTGTAAAAGCTCTTTCAGTACTGTACTATTGACACCATTTTACAGAGAAGGAAAATGAAACTAGCTTTACGTTGAAATCAAATAAGAACTATAAAACGTAAATGTTGCAGAAAATCAAATGCATTTCTTTCCTATGCAAAATTCTGAAAATCTGGTGTGCACTGAGATGTATTATTTTCCTATTACTACTTAATAAATTGGAAAAATTTAGTACAGGTAAACGGCTTAGTTGGGTCTTTGATCAAACATGTCAAAACTACAGGTGATCTCTAAACTGATCTTCTTTCCAGATCATTCTCCAGATCACAAGGTGTTGACAGAAATGATGTAACTGAAAGTCCAATAGGTCCTAATGTTTTCACTAGCTGTCAACCAGGGTGAACCTGCCTATAGTCAGTCCCTTGCCTCTTGACACCATTATGAGAACTTGGCTGCAGCTATTTCTTTTTTCAGGCCATGTTAGAGAGACTTTTATTCAACTAAGCTGAGTCCGGGTGGAGGTACAGCACACCTTTAACCCCAGCGCTCGGGAGGCAGAGGCAGTTGGATCTCTGTGAGTTCAAGGCCAATCTCATCTACAAAATGAGTCCAAGACAGAGAAACCCTGTCTTGAAGAAACAACAACAACAAAACATCAACTGGGCTGAACGGGAGTTTAGAACGGTGTGTCTTGATGAAAGAAGGAGAAATCTATTATCATCTTTTCTACATTAACCTCCTGGAGGAAGATACAGTCTCAGCCTTCCCTCCGAGTGAGGGAACTAGGCAAAGGCTCCATTCATTTAGAGTCCTCTGACATTCAGTAATGACACTGCCCCCCCCCCCCACAACAGAGTGACATTTTCTTGGGATTGTAAACACATGAGGGCTATTAGCAATAGTTCATACTTAATAATCTCATCTTCTCCAACCCCACAGCCGTGGCAGTGGTGTGCTTGGTGTGATTTACCACATACCCTGAGCTCAGGCATTTTCTTTTGACTTAAGGAATCAGAGAGGCAGGTTGTTTTCATTGAGCATGCACAGTGCTCAAGGGTAAGCAAATGTAAACTAGACAAAGCTAATACAGGGAGGAATCTTGGCACACATGTGTCACAGTGAAACCATTGCTGTCCTAAATTCCAGCCTCGAAAATGCCCATATCTCTTTGCTTGGTCTCTCTTGGTTCCTCACTCTGTTTTCTATATTATATTATGTAATCTGGGGATTTTATTCCCCATAAAGAAGGAGCTTTCAGCTGAGTCCAGCCCACTTCTGGATGGTAGGGTGGCATTCATTTTATACTCTTTTTTTTATTTTCATTTTATATTCTATGTTCCTCTCAGACCAAGCTAAGAGTGTTTCATCTGACAGGAATTTCTCAACAGCTTTGTTGGTATGCCTGTCTGTCACTTGAATTTTAATAGGAGAAGCTGCCCACAACTCTTTCAAGTTGACCTCTTTTTTATTTTATCTCTTCCATAGATGAATAAAGTTCAGTATCTTTAATTTTTGTAGAGGCCATCTAATTTAATTATGATCTCAAGAATACCTTAGGTTCTAGAAAAGATTTTATACTACTAAGTATTCAAACCTTTGGGGACTACAGAAATTTTGCTAAAAATATACATGTACATACTTAATTTTAGATCATGGTAGTTGTCTTTATTCTGACATCTATTTATTTATTTATTTGTTTGCCCTCTAATGGATATGAACATCACAGCTACTCAGTACCGTTGCTTTTTTTTTATAACTGTTTTTCAACTTGCCCCTTACATTTTCTTATAAAAATAGGAAAAGACCAGATGGAACTTTCAAGTCTTTCCTGAGGAATTCTCTTTAGATGGTGGAGCTTTTACCAACATTAATTTCCAAATTCAGATTTCTAAAAATAGTTTTCTCTAGCCAATTAAGATATTCTGTTATCTATATCAGAGATTCTTATCACCTCCAATTCCAAAACCATGAGATATGACTTCAGTTCCTGTTATGGAAGTACCTTAAATATTACATACACACACACACACACACACACACACACACACACACACACACACACACACTTGATTGCGATGTTGGAGTGAACCATTTGATTTGCTGAAATATTTTTCTAGAGAGGTGTTGGTCTACACAGCTACCCAAGGGCATGTTTGTTAGAGAGCGGGCAGGCACATCTGCCTCTTTCACTAGCCTCACACAGGCAGTCCTACTAGCCTTCCTTTCAAGGGCCTGGCAACCTCGGATGTTACCACTTGCCACTGCCAGCTGTGGCAGCAGATATGTGCATGATAAGAGGACTCCACCAGATTCCCCACCTCTCTTAGTCTCTCTGTCTCTCTCACCATCTTTCTATCATGAACCTCCTTTTCTCCCCAATTCCCCGTTTCCTACAACAAACCTCCTTCATGTCATACCTATAGCATTGCAAATAATAATTATAACATTTGTGTCTTGACTGTGGAGCTCTCCCATTGTCTTCTCACACTGGGATCCCTTCTGTGCTTCCCAGCAACAAACTCGCTTTCTGGCTACATTCCTGAATTCAACAATGCTTGGTGTGCAGCAACAGGCAGCCATTTTCCAGGAACTACATTTGAACACTTTTCCTGGGTGAGATTCCCTCCTCTACCAGTAAGGTTTCCTGTTTCTTTCTCACAGGTCAAAAAATCCCAGCATGAAGTGAAACCATTGCCCACTCAATTGGGTGCCTTCAGTCCCCTGACTAGTGCATTATGACTGGCTTGGCCATCTTGTACTGACTGACTTCCAGTTCCCTGTACCCTTTGGGATGCCTTGGGTTCAGGCCTGTGACTTATTTACTTCTCCCCTTTGGGTTTCTAAGCTGTCCATCTGAATCCCTTTATTTTATTTATTTATTTTAAATACTAATTTTTATATTTAATATATTTTATTAATTTATTGATATTACATCTCAATTGTTATCCCATCCCTTGTACCCTCCCATTCCTTCCTTCCTCCCATTTTCCCCTTATTCCCCTCCCCTATGACTGTGCCTGAGGGGGATTACCTCCTCCTGTATATGCTCATAGGGTATCAAGTCTCTTCTTGGTAACCTGCTATCCTTCCTCTGAGTGCCACCAGGCCTCCCCATCCAGGGGAGGTGGTCAAATATGGGGCACCAGAGTACGTGTGAAAGCCAGTCCCCACTCTCCACTGGGCTGTGGAGGATGTCCTGTCCCTTGGCTGGATCTGGGTCGGGGTTCGAAGTTTGCTGCTCTTAAATTGCATCATTATACTGCACAAGTGATGAAGGAGTCGGGGAGAGGGGATCAACAAAACTGTTTTACTCCTTTCTTGTCACTCCATCACACCCTCTGCTGCATGCCACAGCCGATGGGAACACAGACTACAACACATGCCTGCCCCTGCTGACGCCACACCGAAGCAACCAGCTTTCTCTAGACTACTCCTGAGGTGTATGTGGACCACTTGTATGTTAATTTGGTTCTAAATTCTACTTAGAGTCCAATTCCTCAACGTGGCAGTCTTATCTATGTCTCATGGTAAATAACTGGGTAAGAAAAAAGACGTGAAGCTTGCATAAGGTCTAAGGACATAGAAGCTTAAGTTATGAGGGCATACGATAGTATTTTAGCGTCTAAGAAGGTATTTTAACGTTAATAAATACAAATGAAAGGCAAACAAGCACACATGAAAGCCTAGATGGTTATAATAAAATGATTCATATAAAAGGAATGGAAAATGCTTCAGATTTCTTCCTGTTGCTACATTACTGAGGTATTAAGAATTTTCAGAGCTTTGACATTAATCACTGGAGCTCTGATTATTAATCTAACTCTGGTAAAAAAAGAAAAACATTCCACTATACCATCCACAAACATAGTTCCAAGCTCAAGATTATAAATTCCCTTTGGTTTATCTAAGTATAGACTTAAATTGTATATACTTAGGTAATTTGTGCTAGATTTATATTCATCCAGTCTTCTGGATTGAGGGAAGAAGCCCCTCTCTCATGATAAGTAGTCGTACTGAAAATCAAGATCAAGTGACTTTTTGCCCCTTCAACTTTATGGAAGGCTTCTGCCTTCCTTGAGCTCAACTTAAAGAGTGTTCATGCTATTAACCCAACTTCATTTCCCAAGCTTCTACTATGCTATGACACAAGGACATGTTTCTACTGGCTTTCTCCATAATGTGTGTTTCACTGCACATTATAAACAATGGTTATGCTAACATGTTTAAACCTTATTTTCTTTGTAAACTTAGAAAGGATTCTTGTAAGCTATAAGAGATTCAGTTGGATCTTCCTCTCGGGGTTAAATGAACACCAGATAAGAACTGTCAATCAGCAGCCTAAGTTTTACACATATTGCCTATTTCAGAAGGTGGGATTACTTCCCGTTCCCCTAGCTTTGGAACTCCCCTTCCTCAACTACCAAAACCACGTTTCTAAAACTTTCAAATGTGCACCTAAGATAGAGTTTTCTCCCTAGCCTACTTTGTCTTCTGCCCATATTTATGTTCTAGTGTCCTGTCAGGTCCAGATGTGTCCTACAACCAGGACAGCAGCAAAGCAGCTACACACAGGTGCTTTAAGCTAACCTTGCAGATTGTGTCAGCTGGATCTGCATTTTTGTTCCTAGCCACAGATGTTCTCATAGATCATGGACAACAGTGAAACAGCTGGCTTTCCCAGGCAGGACCTTTCCAGCCCCTCCACTCTCTTACGGACCCCAAAGATATTTTTGCCCTCAAATAATCAGGAAGCAATATCCTCATTGCCACCTCACCAAACCTTCCTACATTTTTTCATTTTAAAAATTAAACTAAAAGGGATGAATTTTAGCATACAGGCAGGCAGTCTCCCACTATCCTCATACAAGTCGTCCCACTAGCTTGCCTTTCAAGGGCCTAGCAACTTCTGATGTCATCACCTGCCACCACCACCAGTTGTGACATCAGGTGTGTGCCTGGTAAGAGGACCCCACCAGCATCTCTAACTCTCTTACTCCCTCAGTCCCTCTGTCTTTCTCAGCATCTTTCTTTCTCTCTGTCCCTTCCCACTTTCCCACAATAAACCTCCTTTATGCCAGATCTGTTGCCTGGAATTATAATCATCATTATAACAATATTTGAATCTGTTTATCTTGTACTGGTGCTAGAACACTGGAGGCCAGGTTGAAATCTTAAACCCTTATTTTGGGAGGAAAGGTTGGAACACTGATGTTTCTTATAGTTTTATGTTTTACCCTGATTTGGATGAGAGAATTTTATAATAAATAAAGGTTTTAAACCATATGATCAGATTAGTTTATATAATGCTAATAGGTTTTAGCACATATGAAAAGAGTCACTGAAGAGATCAGAGCTCCATAACTGGACTACAGTAAAGCCCTCTAATTTAGTTAGTCACTGTGGATGTTAAGCTGCAATTGTGTATGTAGCTGAGGGAAAATACTGCCAGGAAAGCCTGAGCTCTAGGGCTTTTATTAGTCATACTCAGTGGCATATAGGCCACAGAATTTGTCATGCATTCTTGAAATAAAAGCTTTGTGAGATGTTTTGATTCTCTATTGAAATCCTGTGAAGACCCCCATATATCTACAACTGACACAAGCAATTGGAAAGTTTGCATTGCTTGCATGATTTTGGTCCAGCAGGAATCATTGACAAGAGGGATTCGTTTCCATCAAGGGTTATAATACTGGTTCCATTATGCTCTTAAAGATGATTTTCATTTACTCACTAGAATTGCCTGTTATCCTTTTAGTTAGTCTATACAAATGGCCCTGGAGATTAATATTAATTTTCTAGAAAGGATTATAAAGACATCTCAGATAAATTATCCATCACTTAGCACCCTGACATTGAAGCAAACCGTGTGTATGGTGTGTTTTGGGCCAACTTAATCGCAGAACAGATATCATGTCCTTGACACATGGGACGATCTGCAGTTGGCCAGCACTATGGAGTACGGTCCAGGTATCTGGCTTCAAACTCTCCTAGATTAGAGCAGGTGCAATAACATGTAAAGAACAAGCTAGGCATTAAGAAAGGGATTCATGTTACAATGAATATAGTAAACTCAGAGGTGAGGTGAGGCATGTCACTAAAGAAATAAAAATGTTTTAAAAATTAATGGAAGTCAGTTACATAGCATTGAATTAAGGAAGATTAAACATAACCGTGTTTTTTATTTTGTTATTTAACGAAGTTTTTCTTGTTGCTTCTGTTAATTTCTGTTTGCTTCTGAAACCAGCTTTTGTATACCTTTCATGGGGTGAAAATTTTATTGGAAATCTTTTCAGGAATGTACAAGCATCAGTATGCTGAGGTGTGGAAAGTATGTTGGTCACAGTTGGTAAAGTCTGAGATGCCAGAAAAGACGGTAGATGAGATATAAATCTTAAATGTCATTATGATGACTCCTCGCAAAATGTGTCTTGCATGTGTAATTAGCATTGGATCACAATTTCAGCTTTCATGACCAACATTTAGAACACCCCATTGTACTTTAGAATAGAATAACAAGACTGAATTACGTTGCATATGTTTGGAGAGCCATGTTTAGAATATGGCAGAAAGACCTGGTGATGAGCAATTCTAGCCGTAGATAATAAAATGAGGTTACATTATGAAAATGAATTCTGAGGAGAAAGAACTGTGAAACCGGTCCGACGTTTTTAGTAAGTGAAAGGGAGCCGTGCTTTGAAATTCAAAGGTGTCTTTCATTTGATTTCCAGAAGATCTAGAAATTTCATAACATATTTGATATGGTATAGTAAGGGCACATTCAAAAGATTTTTTATGTGGAAAGTGACTTTCTGTAGGATGATATGCCAGAAAAAGATGAATAGTAAATTGTTAAGAAGTATGATGCAGAGAGCCAACTGAAGGCCATTACTCTTCCAAGTGCAGTCTGTTGATGCTTCCTGATATTTAACTAGGTCGTGTGAATCATTTACTTTTTTGTATAGTGTCGATGGAGTATGAAGTCCTGCAAGAGGGCTTTTATGTTCTAGCATTTCTAAATGATCCTATTCATTACACATTACATACGGGCGTGGCTTCTGGATTCACTAAGGTTTAAAATGAAATAGATTTTAAGAGGAGCTTCAAAAAAACCAATGGGTGATTCACATAACAGTATTTTAAGAAGAACTTTATGAACAACAAAGTATTTTATAAACACTTCTTGTGAGTTTATTTATAACATGCAAAACACTTTCCCTAGGAGAATTAGCCAGACAGAACAACTGTATTAGGAGATGCCCAAATCTTTTTATGCAGTTTCTTGTATGCGTTTTGATTTTTTCTTTTTTAATTTTAATTTTATTAATTTATTCAGATTACAACTGAATTGTTATCCCATCACTTGTATCCTCCTGTTCTTCCCTCCCTCCCACTTTCACCCTATTCATCACCACTAGGTCTAAGACTGAGGGGGACCTTCTCCCCCACTGTATGGTCATAGGCTATCAAGTCTCATCTTGGTAGCCTGCTTATTCTTTCTTTGAGTGCCCTCAGGCCTCTCCACCAAGGGGAAGTGGTCAATTATGGAGCATCAGAGTTCATGTCAGAGTCTCAGATAGTTCTAAAGCCAAATACTTAGACCTCCCATGAGTGATTGAAAAAATAAACAGAACAAAGATTCTCATGTGAATCCATTGTTTTCAATGTAGAGTTTTCAGAAGATTAAAGGGATAATATATCTGCCCTTTGAAGTGTCAGAAACTACCAAGGGATGGAGGTGGAAGAGAAGATCTTTGTTTTGCTGCGTGAGTCAACTTGGTGAGTTGTCAACCTCAGTGGGTGATGAGAACGCCCATGTTTGGATTCCATTGTTCAGAAGGAGAATGGCTTTGGCACCCTTGCCTTCTTGAAATTGTGGCTGATCTCTCAATTTAAAGGAAACATATTTGTAGTATGTAGCTACATTAGCTCTTGCCCTTAGGTTTATAAAAATTATGTGTTTGTGTGGGCTACAAACATTCACAGCTATCTCCACTAAACACACTAAAATAAATATTTTACTAACTAAGTTTGTAATTAGTGTTTGACTTTGGCTGTCAAACCATCAAACAATTAAAAGCAGGATATTAACAATATAAAATCAACAATAATGTCTTAACGTAGGGATTTTAAAAAATAGTCATGTCTTAACTGAAGAATTTCTTTTTTTTTTTTTTTTTTTTTTTTAAAGATTTATTTATTTATTATTCTGCATCCAGTACTTTATCTGCATGTTCACCTGCAGGCCAGAAGAGGGCATCAGATCACATTATAGATGGTTGTGAGCCACCATGTGGTTGCTGGGAATTGAACTCAGGACCTCTGGAAGAGCAGTCAGTGCTCTTAACCTCTGAGCCATCTCTCCAGCCCCTGAAGAATTTCAAATACTCTTTAATTCTACTGAATATATATTTGTAAGCAAAAACAAACATATTATTATAAGATGTCTTTTTTTTTTTTTTTTTTTTTTGCCTTTCTATATTGAGCAAATAAGAGAAACTTCAGTGGTAGCTCACATTAGAGAATTGTGACTATGTCTCAAACTTCAATCTCTTAATAAGGAAACGTCAAAACTGCTCATGGGTCTAATTAGTCATAACATCAACACCAGTACTTGACTACTCCATTTTCTCTACTACAGATTGCTAGAATTAAGTTTGTTGTGTGTTAGCTGGCTCTCTCTCTACTGTAATGCCCAGTGTCATCAATGTTGTGTGTTAGCTGGCTCTCTCTCCACTGTAATGCCCAGTGTCTCAATGTTTTGTGTTAGCTGGCTCTCTCTCCACTGTAATGCCCAGTGTCTCAATGTTGTGTGTTAGCTGACTCTCTCCACTGTAATGCCCAGTGTCAATGTTGTGTGCTAGCTGGCTCTCTGTTCACTGTAATGCCCAGTGTTGTCAATGTTGTGTGTTAGCTGGCTACCTCTCCACTGTAATGCCCAGTGTCGATGTTGTGTGGTAGCTGACTCTCTCTCCACTGTAATGCCCAGTGTCGTCAATGTTGGGTCAGACACCATCGTAACCAGCAGCCCTGCTCCTCCTCCTGCTACCTTCATACTCCAGTGACCAGAATCTCTTGACAATTTACAAATTGATTGATGCTTTCATGGATTGCTGTTATTTTTTGAAAGTATAAAAGTGCTTCTCAGGAAAAAAAAAAAAAAAAATATATATATATATAGAATTAAACAAGCTGTCCTGACAAGATAAAGATGCAAGTTTCAGCTTTTCTGTGTAAAATAATGCAGATCAATTCAATCTAATGTTTTTTTCCCTATAAATGCTGTGAAATGTAAAACTGCTGAGGAAGTCTCATCGGCACACTAAGAACTTTACTGTATAATTCAATTGAATCCTTTTAGAAACTATCAAGCAGAAGTTCAAAAAATGAGTCATTTAGAATATGCATTATAAACAACACAAGACAATAAAATGGCACGAAGTCCAGCTGAGGCTCTGTTATTCAGAACATCCTGTGAGGTCTTACTCATCAGTTTCACATTGAGACTTGAAAAACACTTTAAGAATAAGCTGTATTTAGAGAGAAAGTATCATTCACAAGACTTGAGCACCAAATAGGCTTATTTAGCATTCATGTATGTAGGAAATAAAAAGTTATTTCATTGCAAATTGAGAAAAGTTATCACTTAGAAATTTAAGAAATCACTATTGTTGTTTCATTTTGTTGTTTAGTTAAATTTGAGAAGAAAATCATAAAGATCTTTGATGCCTTCAAGGTGACTGAGAACAAGGTTTGGTTTGCTGGACGTATTATGGTACCTTAACAGAAAGCTTCTGAAATATCAAAAAGAATGTCCAAAGTACACATTTACCTAATAATCTATCTTTTGCTATTAAGTGGTGCTCTTTCCCTTGATAGGCTAAAGGTCAGCACCACAGTGTTGTTAAACGTGTCATGGGCTGTGAAGCTTCGTGTTTCCTTCAGAGGCCTCTAACACCTGGACAGCACCCTACTTCTTGTGTTTGGGAGTCACGAAGAATGTCAGGCTGGACACAAGTAAGCAGGACACATAATATACTTACTTCAAAGAAGTCAAGTAGTATTATGCAAAACATGAAAAACTGTTCAGCAGGTAAGAGCACTGTCTGCTCCTCCAGAGGTCCTGAGTTCAATTCCCAGCAACCACATGGTGGCTCACAATCATCTGTAAAGTAATCTGATGCCTTCTTCTGGCCTACAGGCAGAGCACTGTATACATAATAATAAACATTTTTTTATTTAAAAAGCATGAAAAACTGTATTGATTAGATATAGACTGTCCCTCATGGACTCTCATGATGTGCTCTTGCTGCTGAGGAGATGGTACTGTACTATGAGGCTACACACACAAGAAGAAGAAAGTCATTGGGGATGTGACTGAGAATTGTACCCAGGATCTTGTTTCTGGCTGTTCTTTGATCCCTGGTCTATAGTAGTGTGAGGAATCTCTGCCACATGACTTATTACCATACATATTTACACGCCTGCTCTGGTGATAGGCTAATCCAGATAAATTCAGTCGTTTCAGTAAAGATTTAGTTTATAGTGGTAGGAATATAAGTAAAACACATGTGAAAAGTGACTCTCTGTGCCGGGAAGAAAAAGTGGAGAAGAGTCTCAAATTCATGGCATAAGAGACAACTTCCTTAACAGAGAACCAACAGCTCAGGCTCTAAGGTCAACAATTAATAAATGGGACATCATGAAATTGAAAAGCTTCTGTATGGGGCAAAGGACACTGTCAAAAGAACAAAAACGACATTTGCTTAACTATGTTCATAGCAGCCTTATTTATAACATCCAGATTCTGGAGACAACCTAGATGTCCTCAACATAAGAATGGATAAAGAAATTGTGGTAAATTTACACAATGGAGTATTACTCAGCTATTAAAAATGAGGAAATCTTGAAATTCTCAGGAAAATGGATGGAACTAGAAATAATCATCCTGAGGAAGGTAACCCAGAACCAGAAAGGCAGGCATGGTACATACTCACTTATAGGTGGATATTAACCCAACATAAATGTCATGTGAGAGACACCACCCATTGGGGGATCAGGACAGATACTGAAACTGAAAACCAGAGTCTTGGTTAGGTGTTGTGATACCATGACGAGACTATCAAGGCTGCCAGATTTGGGGGTGGGGGATGGGAGCTGGAGGATGGGGGAGAAGACTGCACAAACTGGTGCAGCAAAAACGAATGGCATTGCAAGCAGAGCATCTAGACCCCGTGTTCAGATGTAGCTGTCGAACAGCTTATTTTCCATATGGAAAAGGGGAGGGGGAGGGAAACTGCCTCTGACAGGAACTCTGGTGCCTGAGATTTGATCAATGCCCCTTGATGGAGAGGCTCTGTGGGAACACAGAGGAAGAGGATGCAGACTATCCATATGAGACCTAATAGGCCATGGTAAGAAGGTGGGGTGGGGGCAGGACTCCACCTGTTAGAGGTCTAGGAGAGGGGAATAGGGCAGAAAAGGTAACAGGAAGATAAGATCCAGGGGGTTATAATTGGGATGTGATGTGTATAAATTATCATAATAAAAGTTAAAAATAAATAAATTGCATACATATTCATTGGTAAGAACATTCTGACCTACTATGAGTAATCTGTAATACAATTCAATAATAACTTATTTTTGAGTAAAAATTAAATCTTCTTCAATTAGGTTTGACCTTTTGTGTTTACATTAATTGAACCAGAGAGCTTACTTATCCAATATGATTCCTCAAATATCTTTGGAAAGAGATTTCAAAAAAAATCACTGTGAATATCCAAAATTTGTTACACTGCTCCTGAGAATCAATGTCCCTTCCAACTAAAATATGGGTATGCCATATCTATCTATTCTAAAACTGGAGTTTGCGATCTAGAAATTAGGGTCAATCTGTAAGGTTTGTGCATCAGAAGTACAAAATCCTTGAGTTCAGACACTCAGTGTGCTCATGTAGGTATGCCAGGCAAGGCAATATGTGTCTTTCTTCACAGAACTGGGCATGATACACAAAGTAAGGGACTATATGGCTTGTTGGCCATTTCATCTTACTAGGTAATTGGTAATCTTGTGGATTAATGACTTTGTCTCAAAAAAAAAAAAAAAAGTTAAGAGAGAGACTGAAGAACACTAAACAAAGCTGTTCTCTATCTTTCACATGCATATTTACTCATGTGTGAGTACATGTGATTTTATAAACATCAACACATACATACAAATATGTTAACACATATACATGAAAGCATATATATGACTTTATATATAAACAAAAAAAATAAAACTTAGGGTGCGGTTGTTATTATCCCCAAAGGCCAATGTGCTAAATCCCTGACTCACTTACAGGCAGACAAGCATACACATATTCAAAACATAATAAAACTCATCTTTTAGGGTGATTGTTTAATGTCTCCAAAGTCCAAACAAAGAGTTGGAGGATTGACACAGGGCCATACTGGTAACAAATTTGAAAGATGTGTCCTACTGATGGGGTTTTAGGACTTATGTCCTTGAAGGAGCTTATGAGATGTCAACCCCTTTATTTTTGTTTCTGAACTCTGTAGCAGGCACTTCTCTACATGATACAGTCCTAAAAACAGGAGTCACTATTACAGGTCCAAAGCCACAGTGACTGCTAATTATGAGCTAGATCTTCTAAATATGTAAGTGAAAATATATCTCTGCTCTTTGGAGTTGTAAGGATGGGAAGCTAGCCAAAAAGTACCCGAGAGTTTAGGATTTCTTACAAAGTCTTCTAAACATTTTGTTCTTCTTTCTCTTATTATGATCTTTAGCCCTGCGTCCTATATATTACTGAGTCCCCAAGAGCAGAGAAATTTTTTGGAGGAGAATTTGTAAATTTTGACTCTATAAAATATTACTTCCAGGTTGTTGGACTACATTTTGTTTACATTTCTATTGCCGTGATAAAATGCCATGACCAAGACAACCTATAGATGAAAAAGTTATTTTGAATTACAGAACAAGAGGATTCGGTGGCCATAATGTCAGTCGCAGTATAGTAACAGGCAACTGAAACAGGAAATGAGAGACATATGTGGAACATTTCACAGAAAGCAGAGAACAAAATGACAGCGTGCCTCACAGCCTGTCCCCAGTGACATACTTCCTCTAGCAAGGCTAACCCTCTTGAACTCCTTCAATTGTACCCACAGGGGAACATATTTCAATATACATGAATCTATTGAGCCATTCCACATTAAAATCACCAAATCCCATTGCCTGGTGCTAATAGGCTTGTGGCCATATCATAACGTAAAATGCCTGTAGTCCAATGCAAAAGTCCCCACAATCTTTAACATTTTAAGTATTGTTTAAAAGTCCAAAGCCTAAAGTTTCTTATAAGGCTCAAGGCAATCTCTTAGTTGTGATTTTCTATGAAAACCAAATTGCACATTCCAGCCACACAATGGAATAAAGTATTCGTCACCATCCCCAGTAGAAAGTATAGGGGCATAGTGAGGAACTAACACACAAAAACAAGATAAAGCCAAGGTGAGCACATAGCAAATACTCTCATGTTGGGATAATCCTCATTCATAATGTTATTTCCTTCACCACTTCATAACTGTACTTTTGTTAGCTGCTGTAAATCATCATGCAAATATTTTTGAAGATAGAGTTTTGCCAAAAAGGTCATAATTCAGAGGTTGAGAAACACATCTCTAACTACATGTCTGGACTATGAGACTTCAAAGAACTCAGGTGACTCAAAGCCTCCAAGATTTGATAGTTGTGACATAGATCTCCCTTGTACCGGTTCCATTCCCTTTATACAGCTCTCCTCAGAAGAGCTAAATGTCTTGGGTCTGGTATTTCTAACAATTTGATATCTGCAGCTCAACTCAGGCATTACAATCAAAGATTTACTTCTCAAAGGCTGCATGCAGAAACTACCCCACCACATGCTGCCTGGACTCAATGTCTCTCTGAAATCATAATACGAATCTAGGCAACACTCAACTATCACATGTTTCATAACATGTGTCCTACAGAACACCAAATAGAATTGATAATAGGCATTGAAGAAAGAGAAGACATCAGTCTCCAGGGCCCAGAAACTATTCTCAACAAAATCATAGAAGAAAATTTCCCCAATCTAAAGAAAGAAATGCCTATAAACATATAAGAGGCCTACAGAACACCAAATAGAATTGACCAGAAAAGAAAAACTGCCCGCCACATAATAATCAAAACACAAAACATGCAGAACAAAGAAAAAATATTAAAAGCTGCAAGGGAAAAGGGCCAAATAACATTTAATGGTAAACCTATCAGAATTACACCCAACTTCTCAGCAGAGACCATCAAAGCCAGAAGGGCCTGGACAGAGATCCTGCAAACCCTAAGAGACCACAGATGCCAGGCCAGACTACTTTACCCAGCAAAACTATCAATAACCATTGATGGAGAAAACAAAATATTCCATGACAAAAACAAATTCAAACAGTACCGATCCACAAATCCAGCTTTACAGAAGGTTCTAGATGATTTCTTTTTATTCCATTAATGCACTTGTTTCATGGGTATGCCAGGTCCATAGATGAACAGTGTAGAATAGCAATCTGTCCTGTTTCTCCCTGATATATCATCATGATTATTGCTAGCACTCCTTTTTATTATAAAGAAAACTTTGTTAAGACAAAGGGGTTGTGGCAGTTCTTCATGAGACTGACTTCCCACTTTGACTATTCTATAAAATTTAAACTCAAGTTCCCGCTGCCATATTGGTTGAAGGTTAAGGTATACTCTATCTCTTTCTCTATCATTTAAGTGTTTCTATTCTATTTAGAATTTCAAACAAAAATTTGTATTTACACCTACCTTTTTCTATTCTAACTCTTTCTATGGCCGTCCTAGTCCTTTAAAATTCATGAGCTTTATTTTGTAGCTATTATTGTTACTTATATAATCTACTGAGTTCATTTATTGTTGCTCATATGTTCACATGTATAGAGCTGACCAATTGAGATTGGATAACCTAGCCAGGAGGCTGATTTCTAGAGAAACCTTATTTTCACTCTCTCAGAAGTCATTGGTTTTTCCATACCTCCCCTTCTAATTATGACATTTTGTACATTTTTTCCATTCACATTAACATGTCTACTGGTGTCGATATTCAAATATTGCTTAGGTAGCCATATTGTTGAGATGTACATGCATAGCCAATGTCTTATATGCACTTTCTCTCTACTGTTTCATTATGAGTCCTGAGCCAATGGTAGAGGTGCTGTAATAAAGGAATCCCATTTAGGACTGAACTGTCTGCAAGCTCTCATTGCTTGTATCTTGTCCAATAACAACCTCTGTGTTAATAACCATTTACTTCAAGCAAAGCTTCTCCCATGACGGTTGAGAGATGGATGAATCTATGGGGATAGCAATACATCATTTGGGCTTATAGAAAGATGGGTCTAGATCTTAGAGGGCACTCTGCTATTGTCACTGTGCTTAATAGACACAGTATTAAACTGACTCCAAAGCACTTCAGTTTTTTTTATAAGTGGGAACATTTTTAAAAAATGAATCAGCCTAAAGAATAAAATATTACTCGCATAAGGCCAGAACCTAGAGAGATTATAACATGTTAATATTGTTTCATGAGGTAAAGGTGATAAACAATAAAATTTGTCAAACATTCTGTGGAGAGGAGTTGTAACTGTGATTAACAGACGTGGTGAAAGTTTTGAGCGATAAGGTTGTTTTTGTTTTGTTTTGTTTCTGTTTTTGTTTTGAGGTGGATATTTTCATTATTGGAGGCCTGAGGTGTTTATTCTGGACATTTGTAGTGCTTTCTACAGGAGACTGTCTATAAAAAAGCAAATATTACACTGGCTGCTTTTGTCTTTTCTTCAGCTAGCTTAAGCATATACCCACTTGTCTGTGCCTAGCCTCTCCTTTCACTTGTGTTTGAAAGCAAATGAAAGTGAGGAGCTGAGGGGACATCTGTGTTCACTCTTCCATGGTGTGTAAAATGCACTTCTCCCCTTAGACAACAGCTTGCACCATACATTTTGTGGCTTGATCATTCCTCAGTGGTAATTGTGGCTAACAGAGGTGGTAAAAGGTTGGGGTGATAAGCTTTTATTGGAGGTGGTTATTTTGAACATCAGAGGCATACACACATACACACATATACACACAAACATACATACATACATACATACATATACACATACACAGTGGAGCAAATGTGGCTAACATAAAAATCAAACAAATCTAGATTATGTCAGGGCCATTGAGATCACTTAGCCAGCTAACAAGTTTGCTGCCATGCCTGATACTGGAGTTCCATGCCCAGTCCACACGTGATGTAAAACATAGTCAGTTCCTGAAATATTATCTTCTACCTTCACATTGTGCCACGTTATATGCATGGTCACAAACACACACACACGCATATGCACATACACACACACACACACACACTCATATACACACACACACACACGCATATGCACATACACAACACACACATATGTACATACACACACACACTCTCACATATACACATACACACGCACATGCACACACATGCATATGCACATGCACACAGTAAATAAATAATGTAACAAAGTAGGTTTCTTGTGCTATGAGCTTAACACATTTCATAACTATTACAAATAATATAAAAAAGCGAATCAAGATGAAGAAGTTAAGCTATTAGAGTTGAGATAGGATGAATACTGAATCTCATTCAGAAATTTAGACCCAACAAGACAGGAAAAACACTTACTTCAAACTAGACGAATGCAGATGGCCAAGTCACTATGAATGTAACATGTATAGAACTCATTATTCTCATGATTGTCACATGGTTCTCCCTGTTGTATGTAGTTTGTCTTATACATGTGCAATAAAAGTATATTAAATAAAAGCAACTAAATTTTATTATCAGTTTTTTTCATTGCTTTCCTTCTTATTTAGTAAGAAACTGACCACTTACTATAGACTGTGTTGAAGTGCATATAAAGTTGGGTTTATTTAATAATAAGCTATTATTTATTTATAATTTGATTTTATTATAATTTATTCACATTACATCCTGGTTTTAATCCCTTTGCTGTTCCTACCTTCCTGTTCCTATCTTCCTGTTCCTACCGTCGCTCCTTCCTCCTCCTTATTTTCCTCCCTTAGTCTTCTGATTGGTGGGGTCCTCCTCCTCCCCCACCTTCTAACCACAGGCTATCAGGTCCCATCTGGACACCCTGCATACCTTTGCTCTGTGTTGCCACAGGGCCTCTCTGCCAAGGGGCAATGATCAAAGTGTGGTCACCAGAGTTCATGTCAAAGGCAGCTTCCCACTCTCCCCGACCCTGCCCCATCTGGAGACTGAGCTATCCATCAGCTAATCTGAACAGGACTGTAGATTCTCTGATTGCAATGTCCTTGGATGGTGCATCAGTTTGTGCAGGTGCCTTCTGAGTCCAGAAGGAAAAGCAGGGAGAGTTGTCAGGAGCTCTAAAAAGAGCAGGTGTTCTCTTGCTTAACTACTAAAATTATAAACTGAAGAAATGCACACCTGAAGGAACACACACACACACACACACACACACACACACACACACGGAATTGAAAAATCAATCTAGGGGTAAATCTTCATTAAGCTGAAGTTAGTAATTTAGCTTTACTTCTTTTAGAAAGTACTGAATTTTAAAGCTAAATTTATAATATATTTCTGGATTAACTTTTATATATGTAAAATACATTTAAAATGTGTTTACATCTTTAGAGAATGAATCTGCGTATTTCTGATCATTTTAAGCTTACTCCCTTCCTAATAGCATTTAGTTTTCTAAGTCAATTTATTCTCACTTAAGAACCTTGATAATCTTGGATATTAAACACCCTCAGGATAAATGATGATAGTATTCAAAAGGATAAAAATGATAAATACATTTCTGAGCAATAGGTATAGATACCTGGAGAGAAAGAGGGACTTTAAGTCTGTAGTTTCCATCATAAACCAAGAGTGAGCTCATAATCATAAAAGTGCATTTGTTATATCATCAAAAATGATTCTCAGTCCCAGCGGGTATAATATTTTTAAAAGATGTAGTTTAAATGATAATTAGACAACTGGAATAGAATAATATTTTTAAAAATCACAAAGAAACATTTATAAAACCACTTGAAATGAAGAAATTAAAATGAGCAGAGCAGATAATTTGTGCCTCAAGTGAGAAGAGAAGTGATACCTCCAAATCAAATCATTGATCCACTTAGCAGATATTCTAAATAGAAAAGGAGACGCCAACCAGTGCTGTCGTGAGTGAGTCATAAACCTCAGATGCAAATTTTCAAAAGCATAAACAAAATATGTATAAAGCAATTTTAAATCTCTATTCTTAGGAGTAACCACTAAGATCCTATAAATGATATGCCTTGGCATCTCGGGCTCTGATGAGGTGACCTACTTTAATATTTCATGCTGTTTCTTCATTTTTCTCTCTCTTGAATCATGGGGAGAAATAGTGGAAAATATTCCATCATGTAAGTAGGTTTTTAAAAGTAAAATTATAGCTTTAAAATACCTTAGAGTACACATACATAGCTGTAGAACTCAGTTCCAACAAATATGTCTACAAAACTCTCCAGCTCCCAGGCTCAAGGACCAGTGTGGAAGAGGAAGCAGATCTGCAAATTAGCTATAGCAAGAGAAGCTCTGCCTACAAAGTTTCAGGAGCATGACTCTGCAAAAGTGAGCTCAACGTGGATGATGGCAGGGGACATCAAACTGGAAGGGAAAAGCCCACAAGGCCATATCCCTAAAGCAAAAAGTAGAGGCAATTGAGGAGACTTGATACTGAGACACGTGGTCTTCGCTAGCCAAGAGCACACCAATTGATTGTATTGTAATAAATAGTCTGTCCCAAAAACATACGTGTAAGGAAATGGATTTTATTTATTCATGGTATAATGGATAACACTCAGTAGCAGATTATATTTAGGAATGTGAATGTATATACATTTACATGTGCACATGCAATAATAATCTGTGGGAAAGAAGGACATGAATTTGAGGAACAAGAGGGAGCAGTATTAAGGAGAGGTTGCAAGGAGGAAACAGGAGGAAATGTATATATTTTTTTTCTAAAATTTTAAAATATGTATACATGCGAGAAACATAGTCATACATAACCAATTGAAAGTGACCACATCCAAGACAAATACTGTTTATTTATTATGTTCAAATTTATTACCTCTTATAATATATCACATCACTCCGCATTAATATTGTATTATTCCTGGATCTTGAAGGTTATTGCTTTTCTATTTCCTTGGTCCAGAACATTATCTGAGGGTTGTTTTAGGTGTTGTTTTGCTTTTTGTTGTCTGTGTGTGTGTGTGTGTGTGTTTGCAAATCTATGTATGTTTGATATTATCATTTATTTCAGTATTCATGATAGTGGTCAAGTCATATTGGATGACCCGTCGGTAGGCTCATCCATAAAGAATACTGAGTCTCCTTCTTATCACAGGTTGATTTAGAGAAAGCAAAGAGACACGGTTTAGGAGAATTACTAGATTTTCAACCTGGCAACTTGGCTTGGTGTAGGGCTGAGTTGCCAGTCATGTCATTAGGGACTATCCTTAGAAAAAAACATTTAGAATCCTCTCCTTAGTGTCTGCATTGTCCTCACTGCTCTGGGCAGATGCATGGCTCCTGGCTTCAGAGTCAGACCAGGTCGGGCCTTTGTTCTGCAAAGCAGGAAGGAAGCGCAAAATGAAAAGCAGCAAAGACAATTTCACAGTATGCCTCAAAGAAACAATATCAGTGAGATCAATTACAGAATGAGTTCATACAAAAGTTAACGATATGAGTACTGATTGGTTTAAAAATATCGAGCGCCAACAAATCCTGCAGAAATTCTCCTTGTAGCCTCAGGGAGACATGTTCTCCAACTAGAAGACAGTTTGTAATGTTTGACAAGGCCAGAGAACTTCCTGGAACTCATTTGATTATTAGGTGTACGTGGCCCATGGCTTGTATATTAGTTTTGTTTTTAAGCTTTATCTCTATGGAATATATACTGACAGGGTATTTCACTTTATATATATGCCCACTAAATTTAGTTTGGTGACTTAAATATAAGAGTTTACATTCTCCGATCTGATTAATAACTTAGATAAGATTTGTGTATTTGTATTAAAGAGTACAATTTAAATCTGTATGACCTCTCTAAACATCTTGGAGTAATTAAGCTCATGGAAATTACTGACGAGAGTCACATACGGATGATTTTCCAGACATGATAAACAGTTTGAGCAGATTCTATTTCAGATGTGTGTCAATGTGTACAATTATGTTAAAGCATGCATGAGGATAAAAATACTGGAACTCAGAGCAGAATTGAAGCCTAAGGAAAAAAATAGAAAATTAACCAAACATATTGGCTAAGTATAATGAAGCAAAATATATTACTCTTTTTTAGGAGATTTAAATTGTTATCTCAATTGCTGTAATTTCTGTTGCATTCAAGTAGTAATGGTTTAAAAAAAGATAGTTTAAATCTAATTAAATGTGCTATGTACTTTTCAAAAGAGAATATATTCTGAAATGAAATAATTATGGTTAGCATTTTCAAACACTGACCTTAAAATGTCATATTCTCTACTTCCTGTCATCCAAAATGGCAAAATATGCTGGAATAAAACCTCACTTATTAATTACATGAGTAAATTTCTCCAAGATGATACCCATTATTTTCTCGAGTTAATTTATCTCAGATGAACGGTGATTTGTTTATATTGATAACACAACGGATTTGTCTTTTATTCCAGCACATGGAGTCTGTTAGAATGTGATTTGTTTTGTACTGGTTTCTTCTCTTATAAGACATAAAAGAACATTTCACAAACACGAGTGAATAATTAACAGAGAAAAAAATGAAAATATTAGACATATAATTCAGAACACTAGAAATCCCAAACAGGATTTAACATAATTTCTTGAAATGTAGAAGCTTATTACATCTTCACTTTGCAATTGCAAAGGTCTTGTTAATGTCTGTCTAATATAGAAGACCTTACTCTTTGTTTTCATAATCACTGCATATATTTGGTTTTGGTAATAGATTTCTGTCTGTTCTGTGTAAATCACTAAGCTAGAGGGACCAGTTAACCTATGATTACTTTTGAGATTGCTGAGGTAATTGTGTAATTTTCTTCTAAATTAGGAAAATAAGCATTATTGAATTGTGATATTCTTTTAAAATGAACATTAGAGAATGAATATATATATATTCTTTATTTCTCCAAGAATAATTCAAATAAAATGAAATAGGAGATGTTAGATGTTTAGATCCTATTAAAATCAAATAAAGACTATATTTTACTAGAAATTATTTTCTGCAACAATGTATGTGGTTTTCTCATTTCCAGTCGTAGGTTAGAAACCATACTGATCACAATAACCGATAACCTATATCATTACAACTTTACCGATCATCAATAAAATCTATGTTTTGTCTTTGAATCACCAATGTTTTTAAACTTTTTTCTACATAAACGTTTTACCTCACTTGCTGACATTGTTCAATGTGCTTGTGCCTCTTCCACTCACTTTTGGTCTCAGAAACATTATTTTCCTTTTATAGGTCATACTTGCATAAATTCTCTTTCAAACATAATGAATGATTTCAATAAACACGGTCACATTTCCAAATGAAACTTTACAAGAAAACATTAGAAAGAGAGATGAGGTGAAACCTAGTATATTCATTTCTCTTTTTTTATCCCATTCCTTTATTCCACAAAATCATACCTTTTATAAAGGTTTGTGTGTTGAAAAGGAAAAAGAAGAAGGAATGCAAGCAAAGAAAGAAACAAACAAAATGAATTTAGGCCTGTAAGAAGAAACCACAATCATATGAAACAGTGACACATTTAAAATTTAAGCTACCTTAAGAACTTCAAAAACATTTAGAATAAATAGTACATAGTTTATTAGTTTGAGCAGGAAAAGCTACAAAGCACAAGTATCTCTGTGATACACACTTGGAGGAAACCAAAGTAACTTAGAGAGAGAAAAAATAGATTATTAACTACTCATTTATTGTGTTGTGAGGTTTATCAAAATAATGTAATAGAGTCTTAACTATTTGTGTGATAGCTATGTTGAGAGAGAACTTTGAAAGCAAACGCAGTTTTTTTTATTAATTTATTCTTGTTACATCTCAATGGTTATCCCATCCCTTGTATCCTCCCATTCTTCCCTCCCTCCCCTTTTCCCCTTACTCTCCTCTCCTATGACTGTCCCTGAGGGGGATTACCTCCCCCTGTCTATGCTCATAGGGTATCAAGTCTCTTCTTGGTAACCTGCTGTCCTTCCTCTGAGTGCCTCCAGGAGGGGGAGACCTGGAAACGCAGTTTTATAAAAAGAAAATATTTAGTTCAAGTCTAGTTAATCCAATATACATTGAGTGATGTCATATAGGTGTGACTCTTTGACTTGCGCCAAGTTTCCTTGGTATACAACACATCTGCCCATCTCTTGTAGCATGGTAAAGTCTTAGGATTTCATATACTATGACTGTCAAGAATCAGCTATAAAACCTAGGACTTTATTTAATCAAGAGAAATATTATTTTCAGTATTCTTGAATTAATCAGGTGAGCTTTTTAAATCACAATTTTTACTGGTACCATTGGAAATAAAGCAACCAGTATTCAGTAGAAGAGCATCATACAAGCATTCAGGGATCATCTTAGAAGAAAGACAATCTTAGAAGACTCCCAGATTCTGAAGACACCGTGGTACCAGAATACAATCCAATTTAAGGCTCCTGAGATCCTAAATAACTGAATTGGAAAACAACTTTCTCTGGCAGAGGGTTAGCATCTAGAATGTTTAAGTACCTGAAAAACTAAATATCTAGGAGATAAAGTTGAAATTTCATTAAAAATATTTTTTAAATAATGTCTCACTTTTAGTTATTCTTTTTTAATTCTTTCAAAGTACATCAATAAAGTAACATTTTCATTATGTATATGAATAAGATACGTAGATCCTTGTTAAATGACTAATTCCACAGGTATCTTTTTAATCAAAACTATTTCCTGTTAGTTATGCCTCTTTCTAATTCCTCTTCAAGTCTGCCCTTCCTTCACCCTACTCATTTTGCACTTCCTTTTCCATAGTTCTCTCTGTCCCCCCTAATAATTTCCTGACTGATATGGCCATTCCAGTGTAAACATTCATAGTGAAAAATGTAAAGGTAAGATCCACAAACGACCAAGAACATGTGTTGTCTATCTTTTTGGCTCTTTGTTATCTCCATCAGAAATATTTCAAATGATGTGCATCTACCTGATAATTTAACTTTTCTGGCAACTGAACACTATTCCACTGTGTCTGTGGACTGCATTTTCATTATCTATTCATCAGTTGATGTATATCTAGACTATTTGCATTTCCTGGCTGTTGTGAATAAAGCAATAATGAATGAAAGGAGAAAGGATCTCTGTAGTAGAAACTAAAGTCCTTTGGCAATATGCCAATATCATGGATGACACTGCTGTCAATAATGTGTCCTAAAATGTACTGAAACTTCTCAGTATATTTTAAACCATATACATTAACATTTTTGGATTGCTAAGTACTAATAAATGGCTTAAATGCCATACTCATAACTTAAAGATTTTTTGCCATGTATCTCAGAGGAAAATAAAATATTTTGATATAAGATATAATTAAAGATTATTTTACAAATCTATCTTAATGTCTATGCTAGGAACAAATCCAGCACACTCACACACACACACAGTCTTTTCTTTTTAACCATTGACAACTTTGTTATTTCTGATGTGTCTAAAATGTTTATTTGTGAAAATTTCATAATCTGGGTTAGTCAGACATTTTTAATAAATAAGAGCTTTAGTTAATGATGAAGTGAATATGTTTTGGTTTTATGATAGTTTTTATCTATGTCACACTGACTTTGAACACTTTATGTAACCAATGACCATGAAACTCCAATTCTTCTACAGATACCTGAGACTGCTGATATGAGAGGCATGTCCCAGCACAGTCAGTGTACTTGGTTCTGAAGATCAGAGTTCACTGCATGTGAGTAAGGCATTCTACCAGCTGAACTACATTACATAGTCCAGCCAGCGCTATGTGGCCGTATTCTGTAGGACTCTGAGGTGTTTGAAGATCTCAGCTAACTATTTAACCTTATCTGTCTATAGAATCATACCTATCTGTTACACCTAGAATGTATATTCTTGTGGTATAAAAGGACAAATAATTGACATGGCCATGATTTGATCAAATAACAATTAACTTGTATTACTTAATTATCTGAAACAGCTTGCAGTAGTTCTTTTAAGGTATTGGAGGAAAACCTTGTATTATGCTTGAGTAATATGGGCACAATACCTCATATTAGCATAGAAATACATATATATATATACATATATAATGTGTGTGGAGAATAATATTAAGTTTGAATTCTATATCAATGTATAAAAATTAGACTTATTTTGCATCAACATACAAATTTCTATACCAATGAATTGAAAATAACCTTGTGAGCACAAGTCCTTAAGTTGAGGAATTGACTCAATAACCTACTTTTTGTCCTATCATCCCTATATATTTCTATATTTCTCCTTCTTTATTTTCAACCCCTATCTCCAAACCTAAAAAAAAAAAAAAAAAGAGAGAGAGAGAGAAAGAAAAAGAAAAAGAAAGATATAGAAAAACAGAGACATCCCTCAGTCCAACCTCATTTTTCTCTCTGGATAAGAAAAATAGTAACTTATAACCAATTCCCAATGAAAATAAAAATCTGTAGTCCAAGAAGGCAACCAAAAACCTACGCAACAATACCCCTAAAGGGAGATGGGGAATTGTTTTCTTACTGTTTATTCTTTCTTATTAGGGGTGAATAATACCTTTGTAGGGGCCCAAATAAAATTAGGGAAAATGGTTAAACAATCTAGGAATAGCATTTTTGGTCCAGTTTCTAAATGTTGAGAAATTCCAGTCTTAAGAGAAGTCCTGTGTGTGACAGTTTGAAATGCTGGACCAATTGGGATCAGAAGCTTTCTGCAAAGCTGTCCTGGGAGCTGACTTGTGTGGATGGAGAACAGCAGCCGAAACACTTGGAGCTAGAACATGAAGGATGCAGGATGTCAGCGTCCAGCATGGAGGGAGGAATGAATCCTTCATGTCTGATCCACCTTCAAAATCTGCTTCTTTTGTTCTGAAAACATTATTTCTCTCAAGCATTATACAGTCCTAAAATCACAAGTGTATGGGTGTGCAGGGTGCACATAACAGTCGGGCTAGGTCTCTGCTCATTGCATGAACAGAAGAAAGACATCTGTAAATCTTCATTCATGCCCTATGAAGAATGGCATATAATCGTAAATCACAAGGATTCTGTAACCAGTAAGAAGCACTGTCTCTGCATAGACAGTCATGTCTCAGCCAGTCTTAGAGCTATTCCTGTGTGTCCAATTAGGAATATAAATTGTCTACTTGTTCTGGAGTTTTAATTCTTTACATCCCAATTGTAGTCTCCTCCCTCATCCCCTTCCCCTCCCTCCCTCATCCCTCAGAAATGGTGGCCCTCCTTCTCTAACATCTGATCTCAGATGGTCATGTTTCATCTGCACTACCTGTATCCTCTGTGGCCTGGCCAGGCCTCCCATCCAGGGGAAAGTGATCCACATTGGGCGACCAGAGGTCATGACATATGTAGTCCCTACTCCCCATAGTGTGGAATGTGCAAGGTAGGCAGGACTTCCAGTGGAGAGAGGGGGACACCAACACACTCATAAAGCTTTTGACCCAAAATCTTTCTTGCTCACAAGAGGTATAGGGATAAAGACGGATTAGTGATTGAGGAAATGTCCAAACAAAGAATGGCCCAACAGGAGACCCACTCCATGGGAGAGAGCCAACTCCAAAAACTATCAATGAAGGTGTGCTGTGCTTTCAGACAGGTGCCTAGCATAACTGTGCTTGACGTGACTTTATCCAGAAGCTGATGGACACAGATGCAGAGACTCAAGCCAGACAATAGATGCAACTTAAGAATTATTTTGGAAGACTGCGAAGAAGGATTGAGGAAGCCAGAGGTATCGGGGACACCACAGGAAGACTTACAGAAGATACCAATGTGGGCCCATGGGGGCTCACAGGGACTAAAAGACCAACCAAGAATCATGTGTGGACTGAACCTAGGCCCCCTACACATCTGTAACAGATGTACAGCTTGGTCTTCATTTGGGTCCTCTAACAATTCGAGAGGGGACTGTCTCTGACTCTGTTCCTTGCCTTTGGATCCTTTTCCCTTAGCTGGGCTGCCTTATCATGCTTCACAGGAGAGGATATACCTAGTGCTGCTGGGCTTGATGTGCCAGAGTTAGTTGGTACCCACAGGAGTCCTCTTCTTCTGTAAAGAGAAGCGGAGGGTGAAATAGGGAGGGTGGTGTGTGAGGGTGAGACTGGGAGGAGAGAAGCAAGGTGCTGTGATCAAGCTGTGAATAGATTAAATAAAAAGTGAGAGAAATAAAAAGAAACATAACAGATAAAGATGAAGATAGTGATCGGTTGATATTATCTAGGTGGTATGAGAAACATTGAAGAGTATATCTGGTTACCCATTCTTACTTTTGTTTTTAAATATCAGATTTTCTAAATTTAGCAATAACTAGGTCAACAGATGGAAATCCTGACACTGACAACAAAACACTGGCATATCTCAATACTTGCAGTGTTGTAGCGATATTTAACAAAGGCACAGTTTTTCATTTGCTAAGGAAGACACTCAATGTGGTGAGCATAGGTTTGCTGTGTGTCTAAAGACTGGACTTGGATGCTTTTCAAAGTTTGTTTCTATGTTTGTAAAGTTGTTCAAACTGAAACTATGGTAAAAATCAGTAATTTCATGAGAACATAATGACTGTGTAATACCTTTCTTCTCAAAAATTAAAACAATGAGAATCAAATCTAGTTATATGGATGAATCATTAAGCAAATAATCTTTAAATTTAGTTAAATTTAGTGAAATTAAAACAAACATACAACAATGATGCATTAGATAACTTACTTGATATAAGCCATAATTTTACTTAAAGGTATAGATTGATATCCTGGGCAACGTATGTCCCACATTATCTATAGTACCCTATATACTTAAATCTAGACAATATATATGCAAGAATATAGAAAAATTCAAGTTAGTACTTGCTGATGCTCTATGTACTGTTTTATTTTCAACATGTTTAGTTATTATTTGTCTTACTAGAAAAGTTCTGACTAGTGTTTATAATGTAATTTTCATGCAATTATTTTCATTGATCAGAATATGGTATTATTCAAGGTGGAAAATGTGTTAGACTAGAGGGTCCTAAGCTCTCAGAAAAAAATGGAAGAAAGACCATACTCTCCACTGTGTTTGCTTGATTAAACATAAAGAGAAATTTAACCACCACTCAGTTTCTACTGTGAAAGCAGCTTGATTGTCTACTTAACACAGTTGCCTACACATTTTTTCTGAGAATTAGAAATTTATATTGCTTTGAAAATTAGTTATTGAATATTACTTTCTTAATTATCACTTATAAATTCAGAAAATCACTATTGTTACTTGAAATAAAATACTGATCTTGCAGATGCTAAAGGTCCTGCCTCACTCATCGCCACCTCTCCCCTCACAAAATGCCCCCAGAATCTAGTGGGATGTATTGATTAATTTGAGATCATTGTAATGCTGGTAACTATAACATCCATTTTTAATGACATGTTTTATAATCTGAATTTCCACCAATTTAATGTTAAACTGTCAATAATTTAAGCTACAAATATACATTTATAACAAAGAACTATATCAAAAATAGAAAGCATACCAAAATAATTCATAATTAATGAACCTTTGTGAAATACATTAAATGAATTAAGAGAATTCCATAAAGAATAAGATGTAAGCATTTAAAGGAAAAGTCATCAAAATAAGATTATAATAAATGAAGGAAATAGAAATGTGTTGCATTTATAATTTGCTTATGACATGGCTTTCTAAAAGTAAATAAAAAAGAATACTGCTATCTAGATCTTATTTATTTGCTTTTTCCTTGAAAAAGTATCATTTTTCAAGTGTGTTGGGGAATCTACATTCTACGAACATCAAAACAGCAACAGATTGAATATTAATATTAATAAGTCTTCTTAAGTACAGAGCCTGCCAGTCTTTAATCAAATTCAAGTTACATGGTAGTTTCATTTATTCAAAAACTTATTAATTCAAATTAAGCACACATGTCCTCAGGAGATGAGTTATAGTGGATGTTCTCTCACAAGAAAACAAAGACAAACAAACCAAACCAATGTTCAAGCAAAACGTTCCAATTCTCCACCCCATATATGTTTTGAAACCTATATGAATACATGAAAAATGCATTATGCAAATGCAAAGAATTTCTATCCTATGTCATATAAGATGCTTAGTGAATGAAAAATTAATTGGGTTATCAACAAAAGTCCTCAACTAAGAATGGTTCCTTGGAAGAAATGAATATTAAATTAGACTGAGGATTTATATAGTCAGTAGTGTTCCAGAAAGCTAAATATCATAGCAACTCAGACATGGCAGGATGCGCAGAGGGTCCCAGTGGCTTTTGCTTACAGTTTCCACATAGAAACAGACAAGACTAACGATAAATAGGTGATCCTCTTGTTGGGTTTGTGGTTATTAAAATAAGCAAACAACTCAGACAGAAGTCTAGTTCTATATATGCCTTCAGTACACTTAGTTTATAAAGAAATACGTGAGCAATGATGCTCCCTAAACCTACCATGATATACTATGAAAGGTACTCACAATGTGCAGAACACATCTAAAACGGGACAGCAACTGTGCTCCTTCATAACACGTCCAAGCATACTTTTATGGTTATTCTGTTGATGAATTAGTGATCAGTGCATATCATTCTCCCCAATCTATTCTTGCACTTAATTATTTATATCAGTACACAGTAATGAACACTCATACATTGGTTTATTGTTTTCTATAGTCTAATCTTCTTGATAAAAATATATTATATCTGGCCATTGGAATCTTTCAATTAAATTATTATATATTATATAAATTATAAATATTATATGTTATTATAACTTATCCCTATGTGTGTGTGTGTGTGAGTGAGTGAGTGAGAGAGAGAGAGAGAGAGAGAGAGAGAGAGAGAGAGAGAGAGAGAGAGAGAGAGAGAGAGAGAGAGTTCATGTGATTGTGCATGTCTGTATGCTGTGACCTGAGAGTCCTTGGAGATGACTTGAGTAGAGTGATGGGCAAATGCAGAAATAGAAGCCATATGTAAAAATATGTGGGATGAAGTGGGCTGCGGGGTCTGATGGAAATGTACTAATAGCCACCTCGAAGCTCAGCACATTTATCATATATTGGAAAATCAAAGCGGGGGTAGGTTACCTTACCTCAGTAGGAGGTATCTTTAATGTACCATTCTCACATTGCAGTTCTCCTGGAGACACGCTGTGGTTGACATGTCTGTACACACACTGGGTTTAGCTAAATATTAATACTTAATAAAAACTATTTAGACCAGGTCAAGGGTTTCCCATTCCTCTTACCTGACAAAGGAAGGCTTTGCTGTTTCCTTGGCTCTGAGGCACTGCAGTCCTTGACAGGACACTTTAAATGTTGATAATATCTATTCATTCAGGACTTCATCTGCTCCATATCTGTGTGTACACTTATGTTTGAATATAAGCATGTTGGTGTATATGTATACACGTTTTAAGATCAGATGATTAATAAACCTAAAAATATGTTTCAGGAAAGACAATAACTGAAAGAAAAAGTCTAATTTCAGTTTTGTATTTGCAAAATATCTTCATAAATATTCTTAAAATTTATATTTTTATCATCAACAAGACAGATATGTTATGATACCTAATAGCCCATTATAGTAACATAAGATGACATGGTTTCTGAAAATGGCACCTACTTCCTTATTATAACTTTTGTTTTTGTGAAAATCTATTTTGTTTGTTTTTATGTGTCTATGAGCAACCCCATGCACTGAGTCCACAAACATATAGGTGTGCAGGTGTCCGTGAAGGCCTGAGATGGCATAGGATTCCCTGGACATGTAATTAGAAGCAGTTGTGAGGCATCTGATATGGGTGTTGAGAACCAAGCTCTAGTCGTTTGCATGGACAGCACGTTTCTTACGGCTGAGTTGTCTTCGTGGCATTTCCATGGCAACCTTGTATAATAGATAATATATCATTTCTATAGTGGTCATATATCATCTGTCTAAGAATTTTTATTTATTTTCACTATACATAAGTGTAAATATTTTCTAATTTAATTCATACATTATTTTGTTGGCCCAACCTATACTAGTTTATAATACCTATATATAAAAATATTTTTCTTATTCCATGACTGAGGTTTCCATGTGGAGAAAAAAATGTTTATTTCTATCAATTCAAATATTTAAATGATGAGGAAAAAATAAAACAAAACAAAAATTTAAATAATTCACATGGGACAATCAGTTTAAATGAAACTGTTGTTCAGTCAAATTATTATTATAATTGGCTTTCTTACCAAGTCATTGTTATCTTTCCCTCTTAGTGAATAAGTCTCAGTACAAATAATCTTCCAAAATGGTTATTAGAATGGTTTCATATGCCTTAACATTTTAATAATGTCTTTATTCAATTTGATTCACTATTAATATTTTTCTCATTTAGTTTGACTATTTATTACTTTATACCTATTATATATATATATATTATTTTTATTAATTTATTCTTGTTACATCTCAATGTTTATCCCATCCCTTGTATCCTCCCATTCCACCCCCCCCCCATTTTCCCATTATTCCCCTCCCCTATGACTGTTCCTGAGGGGGATTACCTCCCCCTGTATATGCTCATAGGGTATCAAGTCTCTTCTTGGCTACTAGCTGTCCATCCTCTGAGTGCCACCAGGTCTCCCCCTCCAGGGGACATGGTCAAATGTGAGGCACCAGAGTACGTGAGAAAGTCATATCACACTCTCCACTCAACTGTGGAGAATATTCTGACCGTTGGCTAGATCTGGGAAGGGGTTTAAAGTTTACCTCCTGTATTTTATATATTTTAAGACATAAAGAGCATGCAATGGTATGTGATAACAAGCCACATGTATGTTTTGTTTGCCCAGGTCACTAGAGGAACAGAACCTACATATGTATAGTATATATGAGATGCTTACATATTATGTGTATATTTGTGAGTATAAGAATATATATATATAAATATACACATATATTTTCTAAAAGCGAATTTATAGAATTGTCTTACACAGTAGGGCCTATATAGTGCAAAGATGGCTGTTAGTTTATTGGAAAGGCAGAGAACCGTAATTCCTTAGTATTCTAACCGTCAGTACTTAGCACTCCCAGCCATATCCTGAAGGCCTCAGTTCTCCCTTAACCCTTGCACTCACCGTGGAATTTGAGAATCCTACTATCTGAAATCTACAGACCACTACAGCACAGAAACCTTCACTTTGTAAGAATGGAGTTTATAGGAGAGTGCTTTCTGCCTTATTTTGCTTTTATTTTATTTATTTTTTATTGGTTTGGAATCTTCGCTCATTCAGTGGTGGGTAGAGGGTTTCTCACCCCCATACATCTGTTTCATTTAGGTTCATAAACAAAGAAAGTTATGCGGTATCAGTCCTAGAGATTTTCATTTTGATCAAGTTCGTGAAGACCAACAATCACATGTACATTATGTACTTTTCAAAGCCAGGTAGATGCAGGTACCTTATCAATTATGTATAACCTTTGAAACAGATGGTATTTAGGATGAGGGGGAACAGCGTCAAGGGCAAGACACAGGTGACTTCTCTAGGTAGCAGTCTCTAATGAATGTGCTTAGTGCGATTGTCCTATGACTTCTGGTCTGCTTCCCATATCTTCTAATTTGTAAATATGGAGGTCTTAACTTGGAAGATTTCTTTTTCATGATTTTTATAATTTCCCTAGCTTTATTAGTTTTTCACTTTCCTACACCGAAGTCCTTGTCCCTGGTTTATCTAAGTAATTCACAACATTTTTTAATTAAAATTTTTGAGATTGTAACATAGTTACAACATTTCCTTTCCTTTATGCAAATACCCCCATATACCCTTCCTTACTCACTGTTCAACTCCTGTGCCATGATCAGCTCATTGCTCATTTCCAAGCAGATTCCATCTCCTTAGCATGCACATTGCCAGGTGTGTGTGTGGGCAGCTGCTTTCTGCTCTGCTGTCCTCTCACACTGCCTGAAAACTGTTTCTAAAGACTCAGCAAGTTTTAAAATCCCCTTACAGATTAACTTTCACTAGCCTGTATTTTCTATTGACTAGAATTCAATAGGCTTCAGAGGAATAAGGTAAATCTAGGGCTCAGCTCGTTGTTTCTGTCCCAGATATGGAGAATTCATTCCTCTCTCTCTCTCTCTCTCTCTCTCTCTCTCTCTCTCTCTCTCTCTCTCTGTGTGTGTATGTGTCTTTTGCCTTGTAGAAGTTCAGATTAAGTTTTTTAACTTTGCTGTATAGCCCAGTTACTGTTACACACACACACACACACACACACACACACACACACACACACACACACACGTAAATAACAAATACTGATATTTTTCCTTCTCCATCTGAATATTTTTGCAGTCAGATAAACATATTGAGCACCTAATTTTCCAAAAATGATTTTTGCAAAAATAAAATGATTTTTGAAGTAGTTGTCATTAACTAAATTCTAAATGTATTGCCTGTTTAAACATTGTGGTAAACATTAGAATTGCGTAATTGTATCACTATGAGAAGTAGGACCTCATGTACAGCTCCTTCTTGATCAAGCATAACTATTTGTGTAACACTGTAAAGAACAAAACTAGGAATATTGCTAGAGATATTTAGGTGTACCTCCATTTTATTTGCTCAAGTTTCCAGCATACAAAACTAAATAAGGTCATTGAAATTCTGCTGTGCTCCATTTCATGTACACAGTAATGGGTTCATGATGACAGGAGATCTAACACCCAGTGTCTCCCCAGTACACTTCAGTGTCATTGATGTTGTATTTCTTTTAGATAATATGAGGTTTAATAAAGTCTTGTTAAATGTATTTTATTTGTTTTAGAAAAAATATATAAATATAAAAATATTTGTATTTATATTTCTAAAATTGAGATATCGATAAGATAAATACTCACATTTTAGTCTTAAGGAAGTTCAATAACATATTGAAGTTATCATTTACACTCAATCAGCAACATACAATAGAATATATAAGGACTCAAAATGGAGAAATGATGCTTTTCAATAAATTGTTGGGAATGTGCTCTTGGTTCCTTGTGTTCTTTATGAAGTGCCTCGTGACATTCATATACAGTTATCTGAAGCAGCTCCTTACTTGCACTAACAATAAATCAGACGGTTTTCTATTGAAATGACAATTATAACTATCTTAATTCCCATAAATGTTATTCACTTAATCCTAAGATGTAATTTATTTTTCCTCATATATTAACGTGAAACAAATGGGCTTCTATTATTACATGGAGTATTGACCAAAAAGTAGGCTTTGTGGTGATGTAGATTAATTGAATTTCCTAAACAGATTGTTTATTCATAGATGTCTGCTCCAATTTCAATCAGAGAATTTCCCACTGAAATTGAGCCTCAATGGAAGCAAGCCCACTTACATTTAATCCTATCACTTTGCTTGTAACAAACACGCAAACAGTTATTATAACCGACACTAAATAGTTTTATGAGATTTATAAATGAATCCCAGGTTGTGACTGGAGGTATAATTTTGGTTTTTGAAAATTTGGTTGTATTTTGAAAAATTTAATCTTGGGAAGTGGACAGTGACATCTCAGTAGCATCAAGTCAGCAGGCATAGAAACCATTCAAAACACGATTCACTTAGAACTTCTGACCCAGACCCTCTTCTCTCCATAGCTATACAGTTCTTGGTTTTACATGATAATCTTATTAATAAAATAATTTAGTGATTAAAAGTTTGTGCTTGTGGCAGGTGGAAGGTTCGTGTCAGTGAACCACAGAGATCTTCATCTCACACTCTGTTTCTTCAGACTCACTACTCTCCCCTTGTCCCCAGAAGTGCAGGAGAATACCTGTAACAGCCACTTCCCTCATTTCTAGTGAATCACACGGATTTGCTGCTCCTAACTTCTCTGCCTTTACTTGTTGTTTTTTAAAATACATTTTATTAATTTATTCATATTACATCTCAATTGTTATCCCATTCCTTGTATCCTCCCATTCCTCCATCCCTCCCATTTTCCCCTTACCCACTTCCCTTATGACAATGACTGAGGGGGTCCTCCTCCCCTATATATGCTCATAGGGTATCAAGTCTCTTCTTGGTAGCCTGCTATCCTTCCTCTGAGTGCCACCAGGTCTCCCCATCCAGAGAACGTGGTCAATATAAGGCACCAGAGTTCGTGTAAAAGTCAGACCCTACTGTCCACTCAACTGTGGAGAATGTCCTGTCCATTGGCTAGATCTGGAACCTGGAAACAGCCTAAGTGTCCCTCAGTAGAAGAACGGATAAAGAAACTGTGGTACATTTACACTATGGAATACTACTCAGCTATTAAAAACAAGGAATTCCTGAAATTTGTGGACAAATGGATTGAACTAGAAATGATCATAACGAGTGAGTTAACCCAGAAGCAGAAAGAGTCAAATGGTATATACTCACTTATACGTGGACACTAGGCCAAGGGGCATGTCCCATGAAAGTCTTCACTTACCAGGAAAGTGGAACAGAGGAGAGGACATCCTATTGGGATTATAGGTGAGAGAAGCATGGGGGAATGGGGAAATAGAAGGATCCAGAGGGTCCTAAAAACCTCCAAGAATAACATTATGATGGGCAGATCTGGGCCCAGGGGTCCTTCTCAAACTATGGCACCAGCCAGAGGGTCCTAGACCTACAAGAAGAACTTGAGTTGTTGTTTTCTGGCAGCCCCCAAAGCCAAAGGTGCTCACTGCAGGAGAGGCTGAGTGTAGATCTCCAACGCTTCCTCTGCTCCTCCAAATCTAACCCTGAAGTTTCACACAGAACACCTGCTGCAGCCTTCCCCACACCCTGCCCCTATTTCTTGTGGCTCCCATGCATCTACCACTGCTATTCCCTTCTTCCCTCGTACTTGCCTCATCCCTGCCCTCAGCCCAAGCAAACATTCCCAACCTGTTGGGAAATGAAGTAGGTGGATGCTCCTGCAGATCCAGTTCTCCCAGTCTCATCCTCCTACCTGCTGCAGAACACCTGCTGGGATCTTCCTTTTCTCTCTTACTCCATCCCCAATGGTTCTGGAAGGCCATCTCTTCCAACCTGACTCCCTTTTACCCTATTATCCCAGCCTCCTGGGAACACTGAACAGTCAAGGAAGACAGGTAAGCTAACCGAACACTTTCGTCTCTATCTTCTCTTCCATATCCAATTCTTCTGTCTGATCGATGGCTCAGCAACAGAGTACCCCACAGGCACAGAAATACACAACACTCTACACCCTCTCCTTACTTTTCCATTCCCCAACTCAAACAGGCACTCCCTGTAACTCACCCCAGGGAAGCAGGAACCTGACTTTAGATTGTCCTCTCTCTTTATTTTCATTCATATGCAACCCTAGGCTTGTTCCCAGTTCCATAGCAGGCCCTCTGGGATAACACCTTTTTACTCTCTACCTCCATTCTAAGAAGAATGAGTAATCAGGTTTTGATGGAGCACTGTTTCTTTCCTTTGTGAACCCATTCAGATCCCTAGCCTCTCAGAGTTCCTAAGTGTCAGCCTCCCATACACAGAAGCCATTTTACCTAGGAGCACCCGCCCACACACACACACACACACACACACACACACACACACACTGGCCACGTGTATCAGGTCCATGGAAAATTTGCTACCATGTAATACATTCATCACACTTTTCTAAATTCCAGAGAAGAAATAAAAATGAAAAAGCTAAAAGCCAAAAGCATAAAACAAAACAAACAAACAAACACAAACCCACCAATCAGCAAAGATAAAAACAGATATCAACACCTTGAACTATAACCTTCCCAATCTCATATACCTAGACTCCAGTGTACAAACACAATCAATAACAGCAAGGACAACAAAATGTCTTCTCTATAGCTAAAAAGCCCTAACACAGCATGCCCTGAATAATCTAGCATAACCTTTATGAATGTCATAGAGGTCCTTAAAAATAAAGTGAATAATCCTCTAGAGCAAACCAGGAAACCACAAACACACAGTGAAAGGAAATAGATAAAATTGTTCAAGACCTGAAAATAGAAATAGATTCAACAACAACAACAACAATAATGTACAAACTGAAGAAATTTTGAACATGAAAATCTAGGAATTTGAATGAGAACTACAAAGGCAAGCTTTACAAACAGAATGGAAGAGATAAAAGAGAGAATCTCAGGTCTTGAAGACATAACAGAAGAATTTCATAGATCAATGGAAGGAAATGTTAACTCTAGATTAAAAAAAAAAAAAGAGCTGGTAGGGAATACCCAAGAAATCTCAGACACTAGAAAAAGGCCAAATCAAAGAATAAAAGGAATAACTGAAGGAGAAGTCCAGGAGGCTACACAGAAAAACTCTGCTTTGAAGAAAACAACAACAACAACAAAAATATGGGAGTCACCACAACATAAGGAACTTTAGTAAGAGTCACAGCATTAGGAGCACTAGGAAGGTTGAGAACCACTGCCCTTAACAGAATATGAACAGGGCCAACTTTATGTATCTCTTTAGGTCATGTAGTTAAGCTGTTTTGAGTGTTTGTACTTGGATGGCCATCACACTACACCTCTGCTGCATAAGCTTGGAAATCTGCAGGCTCAATTCTGGGATTAAGCATACAGCTATGTCTGCGACACTGCTCATGCTGTAGGGGCATAAAGTCATAGGTCACATGTGACAGTTTATATGACACGTGTGTCTTCTAAGAAATTCTAACAGTCACCTGCCATTTGGAAACATTGTTTCAAAAACAATAAAAAAGTAGCTTCACAGAACGTCATAATTATAAGTTCCTTCTTAAACTAAAAACTCAGCATTAGATATTTGATTAGAATTATATTCAATAATTTTGCAATCCCAGAATTAATACTTAATATATACATATATATATGCTGTACAGTCATAAATAATGCAATATATAATCTGCATACGTTCTCTGTTCAGTTATATTTACTTACAGTAAAGAAGGAGATGTACAAAAAGAGGGTAAAATAGTTTCCCCCAAATCACAGGAGGTGCAAGGATTCATTTTGATTTAATTTACACAAATAAATCAAATCTGAAGAACTGATTAGTGAGCAGTAAAGTAGTTAATACAGCTTTATTTCCCCAAACAGCACAAAATATGAATCACTTCTTAGATTATTAGTTTTCTAAAAATATTTATTTGAAAATAGAATCTGGCTGGTACCTTATAAGTACTCTATTTAGAATTTTGTTTTTCTTAATTATAATCATTGTTAACAGAACCTTTAAAATTATTTGCCAGCACATACATGTAGATTGAAAAATGCTGGGGACTGGACAGTCCAAGGGAGCTGATGTCCTACTGGGGATTTTGCAGACGAGAAGTAACCTCATTTATGAAGCAGCCAGAAGGCAATGGCCAGGATTCAAACACTGAATGCAGAAGACCAAATGCTTTTCCCAGCATCTGTTTGGTAAACTGTGACAGCTGAGCATCTGAATGTGAAAGAAAACAGGATTTTAAAGCTATCATAGAAACCCACCAGTGTGAACTACATAATCCATTCTCTGTAATTAAGACTAAGTACTGGGTATCTGTCACAAGAAAAATTAATACAAATGAATTCAAAACCCTTGCAAGAGACGTGCCATGCTGATCTGTGCAGCCTGACCTGTATTATGAGTAAGGTTTCACTGACAAAACAGAAACGCTGCTATGGCAGATGATGCACAAAGCAAGCAACTATTACAGAGGGTAAAGTGTTTATCAATTAGATGTGAATTAACATGCTAGGGGCTCCACTTGATAAATGACTGTTTTCAAAAAGTCAAATGATTCCCGCATCTATGAAAGAGTCAATCACACAAGAGAGAAGCCATTAACTTGAGTGGACAGCCTGTTTCCTTTAATATTGTACGAGCTTCCTCCTTAAAGAAAGCCATGGTGTACTTAGGATGTTCATTCATTTTAAGTTTTAAAGTACAGACCGAAGGGCTAAGGTAACCTTTCTCAGCAAGGTTACCTTTAGCCATCGATAATCTCAACAGGGGTTGGACCTAGAAGAAGTGGAATGGTGGTGCAGCTTTTATCAGACTGTAATTTCTTAGCATCTCCATTATCTCAGGCTGAAAGTGGCTCTAGAAGCCATTAGAGCAGAGAGAGAAGTTAGACATGTGTTTAACTATGCATTTCATATTGATGAACCATATACTGCTTTGTATGTGGGGGTCTTGTGTTATATTAGCATTCCAGTGTAGTTCTATCATTCTAACAGTTCGCCTTCTGGGAGCTAACAGTCTGCACTGATCATAAAAGAGGCAAATTTGGAAAAATATGTGGTTTTGTCACTAAGAAATCTTCAAAAAGATGTCTGCTAGGCATCTTCACCTGCTTACTTCCATTCTGGATTGTCTCTCCGCCTTTCTTCTCTGGTTTGAACAGAAGGAGGTAATGGGAGGCTCAGTTTTCACGAGGGCCCCCTAGTAAGAGGGACTATGTCCAACATAGACTCCTGTGCCCACTTGTGGATTACTTCCCTCTGTTTGGGCAGCCATCCTGTGCCACAGAGGAAGAAGACACAGGCAGGACTACGAGACCTGATAGACGGGGGCCAGATGGTAGGGGAGGAGGGCTTTCCATCTTAGAGGACTAAGGAGGGGGGGGAATGGGGACAGAGGCAGTGACAGTGGGAATGTGGGGGGATGGGGAGTGGTTAATATCAGGGTATAAAGTGAATAAAGCATAAAAATATAAAGTAAAAAGAGAAAAATCACAAAAATAATGTAAGCAATGGTTACTCAATTGTCATTCAAAAACTATACATAAAATCAGTTACAATGTACCTCCAAATATCTATAAGGCAGATCCTCTTTACAGTTTTGCCTTTTTTAAGCATTTAGTGGTGTTATTTAAATAGGAATGTTTATTGCTTCAAAATTGTATATTTAGTATCACATTGACTCGGGCAAGTTATTTATCCATTCATTCTTTTCTTTAAATAATTTATATTTTCTTGTGTTTGATTATATTTTATTGTGTATGTGTGTGGGTGTGTGTGCACAAGCATGCCTGAATGCCTTGGACACATATGGAAGTCAACAAGCGGATAACTTGTGTGACTCAATTTATTCCTTCCACCATTCAGGTACCTAGATTGAACTCAGGTCTTCAGGCTTGTCATCACATAGTGATCCATCTCATCATCTGCTTATTCGTTGTTAATTATATTGCACTTTTTCCTTAGTAGTCAATACTGGTCTTGAAAATTGTCCATGTTCTAGAGGAAAATATGGAAGTTAGGAGAGAAAGGGTGTTTTCTTCATTTGTTTTGTACCATGAGGCCAATTCAATTTCTAAACAGAGGAGAAGTCCAAAAACAAACAAACAAACACAGGGAAAATTGAATAAATTGCCTCAGTTCCAGTTTACTACTCCATGGCTTCATTTATTTCAGATATCTCTATAGAAATGATGACTTACTTAATAATTCAATCCTGAATCTAATTTAAAGTATATTTCCAATTAGTGTATGAAGAAATATTTCTAAAGATTGAATTTAATGCCTTTGTTTTATATTTCCTGAAGGTAATCAATTCACAATTAACAGCATTGTTTTAATTAGCTACAATGAGTGGTAGGTCTAATTTAGTCAACTGAAAGATTCTGTACTAAAGACCCAGCCCAAGACAATGATTTGGAATCTTTTCACTGTCTTACACAACAAGATTTTTATTATCTGTCCTTTACTATTAGGCTAAACTCTCTTCTCATTACTCAGATCAACCCTTAGGCTTATGACCATGAAATTATGTCAAAGATAAGGAAATTCAGCCTTGCATTTCCTTAAAGCAATTGCTAATACTATTAATGAGAGCAGATCAAACCTTTACATAGTAATATGGAAGAGTCACAGCCACACAGAAATAAAATGATAGTTTGCTATTATAGTTTAAAGTGATAATTCATTATAAAAGTGCTCTTAAGTTTCATGAGTGATTGAACATTTAAGTAGAGACATGCAAGTCCAAGGATCTGACTTGTTTTGTTAATTCATGCATAAGATTTCAGATTTAAATTGTTGGCTATAAAAGAATTTCTCTCTCTCTCTCTCTCTCTCTCTCTCTCTCTCTCTCTCTCTCTCTCTCTCTCTCTCTCTCTCCTCTCTCTCCCTCCCTCCCTCCCTCCTCTCTCTCTCTCTCTCCCTCCCTCTCTCTCTCTCTCCCTCTCTCTCTCCCCCTCTCTCCCCTTCTCTCTCTCTCGTGTGTGTATGTGTGTGTGTGTTTAAGTTGTCTTAGTTAATAATCCCTACCAATTAGTTGGATAAACAGTGAGAGGGGTTGAAGTCAGGTAGGGGTCAGAACAAACCTTAGCAAATTAAATACTTGCTGGTGAGTGCACTGGGGTGTGTGTGCATGGGTAACATTTACTTCATCTAGGTCATGTTTCTCCACTTCTCTCAAGCTCTAACTCATTGAGTTTTATTTGATTTTCTCCACTAGCTATGCTTTTGTTTCACACACTCTAAAACTTGAACTGTTTTTTTTTCCTGGTGGACATTATCTTGCTCACAATGGTAAAAATTTGGTATTTAAAAAATAAATTTAAGTCAGACTCTCGATTCTGCCAACTGCTAGTTGTATACCTGGAATTCTCCAACAACTAACTTGGGCCGCTGGTTTGTTATTTCAGACTTAAACTTGACAAAAACACTATGTCTTACCATTGCATTATAGATCTTAAATGACATGGTATAACGTTTATCAAGTGCTGTCATTGCCGTTACTGATATTGTCTGCCGCCATGCTGGGGATCAAACGCAGAGCTTGGTGTGTATTAGAGAACATGTCTATCCTCGATCCCGAGCTCTAAACCACAGTTTATAGCTGGGTGTTCTCGCCTGTTTCATTCAGCAGGCGTCATCCCTCAGTCTAGCTGCAGAGACTGACGTTTAGTTTCTGCAAGCCATTGCAATATCGGCGTTTAGAGGCATACATACATAGAGGGAAGGCTTATGCTTTCTCATAATGGTATAAATGGAACTTAATAATGGTAACTGTTTTCATAAGAATTTCCACGAAGTAGTCTTAACAACACCAGCTTCTGAAGAGATATGATTTAAAGACAAACAGTATATGATATTTCAAAGCCTGTTTAGCCTTAAAGCAGTAAATAACATCTAAATTAACTCTTGCTTCCTTTAAAAAAATTATCTCTGAAGGAAATCTTCAAACTACCAATGAATGCATTTGATTAAAATGAAAAAAACCCACGGGCATCAATGCATAGTATCAGCAAATTGAGGAGGTTACAGACAGAATGAGAATTATTTGTAAAACATATGTAATAAAGGAGCAATTTATACACTATACAAGGAAATCCTAAACTTCAGCAACAATAGAGACAAGCTGATTTAAAAATAAAACACCAGCATAGAATAGGAGTGAATTGATTTCCAAAGAAGGTATACAAATGGCCAAGAGAAATTCAGCAATGCACAAAATACCAAGCATCACCAGGAAATAAAAATCACAGTCAAATCCAAATTTAATACCATTGGATATCAATTACAGTTATTGTTGTGAAGGAAAACACAGAAAATCAAAATGTTAGGCTAATGAAGACATGTGGAGAACTTAACTAGCACCATTGTATACTGGATATAAATTTATACAGTAAATGAAACAAGCAATATGGTAATTCCTCAAAAAAAAAAAAAGCTAACTATCATGAGACTCTTGTAGGGCTAATATATATTTTTCCCAAATGAGAGAATAGAAAGCAAGAATCAAAGTCTTGTTTGCATATAAATGTTCATGCAACCATAATTCAGAAGAGACCTATCCAGATACCTCCAATTTAACTTCTTTACTCGTATGCCCCCAAAATCTTGATCATTGATTCAGTTAGATAATCATTCATAGCTGGAAATATAACAAATCCTTTCAAGTTTTCATCAAGAATAATGTAAATAAGGCAAAGGAAGAAATATTGTTTTGAGTTTGAGAGCAAACTGGTCAAATACAGTGATTTCCAGGACAACAAGAGCTATATAAGAAGAACCTGTTATAAAATAAAACTATAAATCTACCTCTTTGTCTATTTGTCTAATCAATATATTTTTATGAACACATTTTCTATATTATCATGGAAATTATTATACCTATAAGCAGTGAACGATTCTAATGTTTTACCTCTCTGTAGATTACAGGTGTATTATGTACAGTTAATCACACTCAGAGCTTGTACCTGTAAACAGTGTTGCAATGGAAATAGGAAGAGTACAAAAATGTTAAGTGAAATATGAAGAATTTAACCCTTTTCAGTGTATATTTTAAAAATTTGTTTAATAAACAACATACTTCTTAGTATAATGATAATAACTTACAGTTCTATGGGTTTTGTAGCTTAGCCTTCCAGGCAGGTAAACTGAGGTCATATGGGGTTTTGAGAAGCTTATCAGGGAACAGTCTCTATATCACTAAGTGAGAATGAAAGGGAGGAAGCAGGGTTGATCAGGATTAGTTGCTTGGACCCATACCCAGGACTTTTTGGGTAGGTGGTGAGCTACCTAACATGGAATCAATGACACAGACTCAGGGAGTCATGCAAGAGGCAGAAGCAGACTCCTTTATTGCTAAAATAGGATATGCCTCCTCCCAGTGTCTCATTGGCTCCAAATCCAAGAGCTGCTGCTGTGACTCCTCCTACTTGTTTCCCATTGGGCCGTCATCACCAGACACTTGGTATTCAGTCTCTGGGCATACCTGGGCATGTCTAGCTAGGTATCAGCCAACTTTACATGAACGTCCCCTTCTGTGCATGTGTGCTGCCATGTGTACCTTGTTCCTGCCCAAGACAGGTCTTGTTCCTCCTACAAAGATTGAGGAGAAGCTATGCTATAATGCAGTCTCAAAAATCCCTTAGCACGTAATCCCCCTCAGGAACAGTCATAGGGGAGGGGAATAATGGGAAAATGGGGGGGGGGAGGAATGGGAGGATACAAGGGATGGGATAAACATTGAGATGTAACAAGAATAAATTAATAAAAAAAAATCCCTTAGCACATTTTGTAGGAGCTTTAGGGTTTTCAGCAGGAAGGAATCATAAAAATTGTTAATGTAGCATCCCTGTCCTAAGAAATGGGAAGAGACTGAGAACACAAAGCAAATCCTCAGTTCAATGTTGTCTAAAGCTGACATGTGAGGCCTATTTGGTAGCAATAATATTAATATCACAGAAAATGTGATTATGGGATGGAAGCAGCATCTGGGCAGCAAATCATAACTATACAATGGAATTTTCCTATGTCAAATACTATGTGATTTTGATGATCAGGAATGACAACTGGAACAAATACTTCCCAGTCTCAGTGTGAGACAAATCAGGTAATTGCAGTTGGCAGTTAACACACCACCAAATAATTTTTATTAAAGCATAATTATCTTGTGTAAAATATTCAGAGAAAGATAATATAAGTGTCCTTAGCTACTGATGCTAGAACTTCTAGTGTGTGTTTGAGTGACTTAGAGTTGATATGAAGAAAAATGTCACATAGAAAGCATGAGAGAGTGAGAGAGAGAGAGAGAGAGAGAGAGAGAGAGAGAGAGAGAGAGAGAGAGAGAGAGAGAGAGAGAGAGAGAGAAATTTAAAATCATTGATGTGGAAGCTACAATTTCTGAAATTGACTATCATCTGTAGGTAATATAAGAATTTACATGTTTGTATGAGATAATTAGCATTTTAAGTAGCAGATAGGAGTTATTCTTTGCCTCCTGTCCTTTTTCTTTTGTTTTTGCTTTTGTATCTTGTGCTTTTTATCCTGCTATGTCTTCAGACAAGCTCTTACTGAGAAATGAACAGTAGACACAGCAGTGGATCGTGTTTTTGACAAGCCAAAAGCTTGACGACCCATGTACAATATACTCAGCTGCTACCTTTTGTCAATATCTTGACAAGGTCATCATGCATTAAAAGAAAACTTTCAGACTCTAACACACTAATGCTCACTTTTTCTTTGGGAAAGCACACAAAAGGTATAATTTTAACACATCACCATTATTTCTGACTACATAGTAGGCAGTTTTGTTCAACTTAAGTGAACTTCTTGCATGCAAATATATCAATCAGAAACTAAAGTGTTCCAAGGACACTTATCAGCAACAATACACAATGAATCATTGTCTGACCTCTAACTATCATTGTAGGACAGAGCAAAACCAGGCATTTTTCTGGCATGGTTACTGTTATAACCCTTTCATTAATACAGGCTAAAAACAGAGTTTCTGTTTCTGAGGGTATGTTTCATTTGTCAGATATATAAACTTTCAGAGCCTAACAAACAGTCCAGAAATAAAGTCATACATTCACAGTTAACAGATTTTTTGAGAAATACTCAAGAATATAAAAGAGCAAGGATTATCTTTATAAGCAGTGTTAGAATCTTGTCAATTCACACACACATGCACACACACACACCTACATATATGTGAGTATGCACACACACACACGTATGTGTCTCCAGGGCTTGAAGGACACAAAACAATGATCAAATTCAATTCAATATGCATGAAAATACCAAATACAATATTCAAAACAATAAAAAGGACACTGTAAAACCTCATATAGAACCAGAAAAAAATAAAGAAAGAAGTTGTTTTCAAAATAACTTACAATCTTTCTTCCTCTTTTTTCATAATTCAGGCTTTAATAACTAAGGGCCTCAGGTTACTCTTAGAGCAAAATTAGAAAAATAGCTTACTTCTTCTCAGATTTTAGAGCCTATGGGAAACTAAAGCACCAATGTCTCTAACCATATCTACACAGTGACACCATCTGTCTTGGAACCGAGTGACTGTATAAGACAAGCTTTTGAACACTTATTATTTATCTGCCTGTATGTTAATTCTCATTTGCACCTTTGCCCTCTTTCTGTGTAATTCTTCACATTTTAACTGAAAGAAAGTTGCATAGTTTCAGTGAAGTCTGCAGAATTAAAAGTGATGAATATTGTACTAATATGGCCAAAAAAAAATTCATAGTAACTCACATTGCGCTATTACCACTCATGTTACAAAATCTGAATAATTATATGGAAATATGGTAATTGCAAATCTTTAATTAATGTATAACATGGTTTACTGTAATGGCTGCCTATGTTTTTCAAAGACTGTAAATGAGGTACAGTTTACATCTACTGAAGCACAGTTTCCTAAAGGCAACAAGTCAGACTAAGACAATATGAAGGCATTTTAAATTCAAAACAGAGAACTTATCCTGTACAGAGCTCTCAGAGTTGGCTACTAGCAAGCAGAACAGAATAAGTAAATTCAGAATGTATAAATTTAGTAACTGGGGTGCAATTAATGCACTTGGATAACCCTGTCTCATTTAAATTCAGAGATAAACAACACTTTATTAAATGGTTATATGACTAATGAAGAAATCAAGAAGTAAATATTATTCATTTATTTATGTTTGTTTCTTTCAGACACAGTTTCTCTGTGTAGCCATGTCTGTGTTAGACTCAGTTAGTAGACCAGGCTGGCCTCGAACTCACAGAAATCTGCCTGCTTGTGCCTCCCGAGTGCTGGGACTAAAGGCATGCATCACCACACCTGGTGCAAGAAGTAAATTTTACAAATTACTAGTAGTGAATAAAATGAAGTCACAAGATGATACACATGTAAAATGAGAAAATTAAAATTAAAAATTGTCACGTCACAACTATTTATTTATTTAGTGATGAACATGAAGGTCTTGGAAAACAACAAAAACAAAAGCAAAAAGTAAGATCAAAATTAAAATAAAATGTGTCAAAAATCATTAGGAAGTGTTCACTGAAAAAAAATCATTGGAGTAGAAACAAAACCAAAACAATGAACTAATAAAAAAGTGAGTTGGTTCTTTAAAAAGATGACTATGATTGATAAACCCTTAACCATGTTAACAAAAATAATCAATATTATTGGAAATACAACAGACATATATTGTGAAGACTAGTTTTATGTAAACTTGAGACAAGCTAGAGTTGTATGAAAGAAAGGAACCCCAATTGTGAGAACTGTTTTGTACAATCAAGCTATAAGGTAATATCTTAATTGGTGATTGATTGGAGAGAGCCCAAACTATTTCGGGTGGTTCCTTCCCTGGCTGATGGTCCTGGGTTCTATTAGAAATCAGGCTAAGCAAGCCAGTGAGCAGTACTTCTCCATGAATTCTTCATTACCTCAAGTCTCCAGATTACTGTGGTGATTGAGTTCTGTCCTGATTCCCTTTGGTGACCCTCTGTGAAGCTGCTACTGCAGGCTGTTTAGGATAAGTAAGTTATACAAGTTATTATTAGTTCATCAAATCATGGTCATTTCAATTATGAGTCTATTTATATTTCAAAAATATACATCCTAAGTTTAACAGATAGGTATGATTCTATAGATAGATACAGTAAAATAGTTAGATAAGGTCTTCAAAAAACCTCAGAGACCTAGAGAATATAGCATTTAAAGGTTTTTTTTTTAACTATTTTAAAGATTCTTTGACAAGACAAGACAGGTTAACTTCTGGTAACACCCAGCCTACCTCAAAGAACATGAAGAGCATCAAAGAACCAACTTATGGAGATGGCATCAAATGTGGCAAACAAGTCTCTGGGAAAAATATCCTCATTTTAGCCACTGACAGAATTCTGCCTAAAAATGGGAACGCTTGGATGCAGAGAGAGTAGATGTCCAAACCCTGCCAAGACACGGTAAGCAAGTCCTCAATAGTTCCTGCATCACAAATATGTCTGTTCAATATATGGAGCCAGAAGGCTGAATTAAAATGATGTTCCAACATTATAGAGAAATTTGGGTGACTGTTCAGTCATCAAACTGTCTCTGTCTTTTTTTTTTTTTTTTCACTTTGGAAGATGCTAACCTGCACTTCCTGTTTTTTCAGGTAATTAATTTTATTCCTTCCCAGGTATCTTATGGAGTTGAAGACCCAAAATTTTAGTTTTACAATTAAGCTTAGGAGTTAAGATGTTTTATAGGTCTAGATGGATTTTTTTAAGTTGATAGAGATGAGATATGACAGATATTGTTTATATTCAGAATTTTAGATTCACTAAGATGTGAAAGGTGTTTTCTCCGTGGTTGCCAAACACAAATAGCTAAAACACTATGAATGTAACATTAATATAACTCCTGATTGTTTTGTGGTTCTTCTTGCTGTATATAGTTTATTTTATATATGTGTAATATGAATATATATAAAGAATAAAAATATATTAATATAAAAAGAAAACAAATTAATATACCAATATTTACAGATAATTGGATTCTTCAAAATTGTCACCTTAAAGATTTCACACATGCACACACACACACACACACACACACACACACACAAGACCTCTCTAAGCTGATAACTTCAGCAAAGTGTCAGGTTACAAAATTAATCTATAAAAATCTGTATGCTTTCTATAAATTAATTAAAAATGCCAAAAAAGTAAAAGAAAATCACTCATTTTTACAATAACACATACACATAACATGTGCTCTTAGAGAGAGATAACCAGAAATAAGCATAAACAATAAAAGAAAAAATATATAGGAAAAACCTGAAGACACTGAAAATAATGAAACAAGGAGGGCGTGAGGAAATAGAAAGAACTTGTAGACTCATGGTCTCACAGAACTAATAATTTAAAAATGATGATCACAACAAAATCAATTTACAGATTCAACACTATCTCAACCAAAATATTAGGATCTTTCTATGCAGAAAAAGAAAAAATATCCAAAAAATTTTCATATAAATTTAAAAGATCAAAGATAACCAAAACAATTCTCAACATGAAAAAACAGTGAGGTATAGTCAAGCCTAATTTTAAGCTACAATAGAGACATAGTAAAAGATCAGTATTGTACACACACAAAATATACATGTGGATCCATGAATCAGGATGGATGAAACAGGCATAAGACCATTAATCTACATCTATCTGATATTTTGAAAAAGAATATGCAATGAAGAAAAAGCATCTATAGACAGTGCTGAGAATCATGGATTTCAACATGCAGACACATGTAGATAGATCTTTAATGCTTAACCTGGTCCAAGAATCATCTGCAAATAGATGAAGAGCTTCAGCATAAAATGTTACATTTTGGAATTTCAAAAGAAAAAAATATAAGGCATGCAATTCAATCTATTGGTGCATGTAAGGACTTTCTAAAGAGGACGAAAGTAACATATGAAATAAGACTAGAAATTGACAACAAGGGTTATATCAAACTAAACATCTTTTGTAAAGGAAATTATGTATTGAGGGAGTGGGTAGACAAAAGAATTAGAGAAAAAAACTTTGCCAATTACACATCTAACAAGATATACATCTCAAATGTGTATACATAAATGGTTGAGGAAATACCATATTTAGACACACACCTGCATATATCTAAATAAAATAAATCATCATGGTTATGCAGTAAATGAATGTAAGTTACATCTTAATATAGAATACAGATTTAAATGATAAAGATCTCTCAAGACATAAACATGAAAGAATAAAAAGTAATTAACTTTATAATTTTATTAAATCATTTTTAAAATTTTTTGAAAGACATTTAGTAGAGTTGCTGAAGGTGTAGTTAAGCTGAGAGACTACTTGTCTAGCAGGCGCAAAGCCCTGGATTTGGTTCAGCATAAACTGGATCAGAGGTACAGAGCTGCAATACAAGAATTTCAGAGTCTGAGAAAAGAGAATAAGACATTTCAGGTCACCCTAAGACACATAGTAAGTTTAACTCTAGTGTGAAGTACATGAAACACTGTAACAAATTTCTCAAAAATATAAAGAAAAATAGTAAAAGAGAAAGTAAAAAGGGAAGGATATAGGAGGAAAGGAAGAAAAAAAAAGGAAATATTTAACTCTAATAGTTGCAAGGTAACCAACACTATGCAACCTCGTGTACAGAGACTTAAAATGATTCTATAGTTCCCAGTTCAGATTTGCAAGCCATTGAGAGCTTTTTCAGATTTGCAAGCCATTGAGAGCTTTCATAGTGTTGCACTGAATATCATGAGACTGTGATTCCTCATTAGCATTAATTATTAGTCTTTCTCAGGGATATTTAGTATTAAGGACTGCTATATGAATGATATAAAATGATATTCTAATGGAAAGATTTGGTTTGGATGATTTGGCTTCAAATTTTTTGTTGTACGGAAGTAGTAACAGTTACCTAATTCCATGTCTGTGAAATGTAAATCAAGTTATAAAACTATATAAAATGCATACTAAAGATTTCATTGCTTCCATCATAGAGGCTCTTTTTCTATGTAATTTAAAGCTAGGGATCAAATGTCGATGGATACTGGAGAATGGTCTAACTCAGGAAGTAGAATGTGAGTTCAAAATCCAATGTATTTTATTCAAAATATATTTGCTGTTTGAATATAATCTAGGAGATACTATCAATATTGGGGTAAAGGATTGTAGATTTACAAAAATATGCAGTTTAAAATTATGTTCACATTAAATAGTTCAAGTTTTCATCTTCATAGCTCAACAAGCTTGAAAAATCAAGTTTTTTATTGCTATTTTATAATGAAGAGATAATTCAGCAATGTCAGAAGCTATATACCTTCTGATAGTAATATCATAAGTTATACCTGTAAATTCTTACCAACATGACCCTCCAAACATGAGCTGTACAAAGCAGACCCCGATGAGCATGCCAATTTGGTTGGGGAAAAATTGCAAAAGGCCTTAAACTTACACAAAGAACAATAGCATTTGATTAAAGTTGGGGGCAGGAGAGCTAGCCCTTTCTAGGGAAGAACATCCCAATTATTTGTCAAGCTCTTAATGGTCAATTCCAAAAACATACATACAAATAGCATTATATGTAGCCACAGGTTATATTTGTATGTGTGTGTATACATATATATGGAATATATATATGCCACTACAACTGATAAAAAAAGACGTCATGAATTAAAACACAATGTGAAAAAAATCAAAAGGAAGAAATGTGTTGCCATGTTAGATGGTGTTTTGAATCAAGATTGGTCCCCATGAATGGATAGTCACCAGGGACTGGCAAGATTTAGAAGGTGTGGTGTTTTTGGAAGAGCTGTGTCCCCCTGCAGGTGGACGTTGGGATTTCAAACACCCATGCTAAGCCCCGGGTCTCTGTGCCTCTCTCCTTACAGAACAGGATATAGTTCTCAGACACTGCTGCACCACCTGTTTGCCAACCATCATATACCCCACCATGACCATAACGCACTTAACCTCTCAAGCTGTAAACAAGCCCCCAAATTAAATGCTTTATTTAGTAAGAGTTGCTGTTGTCATGGTATCTCGTCACATCAACATAACAGGGCCTAAGACAGATGTTGGTTCCAGGTAGTAACGTAAAGCTATGACGGGACTGATAATGTTGCTTGTTGTAAAAATGTGGACTCCTGATTAGGGAAACAGTTAAAAGCTTTAAGAAGGGTTTAGTGGGTCATGATAGTAAAATCACAGAAGACAGTGGTGCCGAGCTAAAGTAGATTATTGCAGCCCAGCTCAAGAGGCTGCAGAGGAGAATACTAGTTCATTGCCTAGAGATCACTATTATAATATTTTGAGGAAGAATGTGGCTTCCTTTTTTTTTTCTTGTCCAAAATGTTTGCTTAAGGCTAAATTAAAGAGTTTTGTAATGACTTTGACAGAGGATGTTTAAAGACACCCTAGTATTGACTATGTCTTAGGTTGTTAGTAACCAGTCTTATACATATCTATATGGAAAAGAAGGAAACTGGAAAAAATAAAAATGCAAAATGTACAGTGTAGGGAGAGAAGGAGCAGTAGGAAGTGTGAGGGAGCTGAATCCAGTGCGCAAGGAGATAAAGTTTAAAGAAAATCCTGATGTGAAATGAAATAAAGGAAGTGGTGCTCTCCACACAAGGCTTCACGTAGGTAAGCTTCCAAATGCTCAAAAGGAATTAAAGCCAAGCTTCAGCAGTGAGGGAAAACAGCAAGGACAGGAAAGAGATGCAAACGTAATTGAAGAAGGGGATGAACTTTGAGCCATAGCAAGCAGCAGACGTGGGGAGCTTTGATCAGACAGTTTTACCTTAAGAATGAGACACCAAAAAAGGAGGTAAACTTTAAACCCCTTCCCAGATCTAGCCAATGGGCAGAATATTCTCGACAGTTGAGTGGAGAGTGTGATATGACTTTCTCACATACTATGGTGCCTCACATTTGACCATGTCCCCTGGAGGGGGAGACCTGGTGGCACTCAGAGGAAGGACAGCAGGTAGCCAAGAAGAGACTTGATACCCTATGAGCATATACAGGGGGAGGAAATCCCCCCCAGGAACAGTCATAGGGGAGGGGAATAATGGGAAAATGGGGGGGGGGGAGGAATGGGAGGATACAAGGGATGGAATAAACATTGAGATGTAACAAGAATAAATTAATAAAAAAAAATTAAAATTAAAAAAAAAGGAGGGGGGGGGCATGGAATCTGCCCCATGACAAAGGAAAGCTGCTGAGGCCAGCCATGTATCGTATCAGAAATGTCCCTTGATGGAGGTGCAGTGTGGCTATCCTGTGGGGGTGTGAAAGTGAAGCCTGGAGTGTGTTAGAGAAACCAAGGTGTTGGAGATGCCTGAGCTGTGGGACACCTGCCATGAGAAGCTGCAGACTGTGTGTGAAACCAGCCCAACAGAGAGCTATGCTGCAGAGGAGTGTGGCAGAAGTGTGTTGTCCTCAGCAAGGGTGGCCAGAGTTGACAATCTGAAGAATGCTTTGACGTGAGAGAAGGTGATAAGGACCTCGGAGTCTTCTCTGCTGGTTTTGGGTTTAGACCAGTATTTCCCCACAACGCTCACTTTACTCCATTCAGGAGTAATATAATATATTCTGGAAATATAATATATACTCTGTGCCATTGCATGCTGGAAGCATGTGATCTATTGTTTTAATTTTACAGGAGTTACCCTTAAGAAATTGTTTTAAATTTCAGAAAAAAAAATCTTTGAACTCCGGACTTTTAAACAGCATTGAGACTGTAGTGAATTCAACTATATGAATTTTGCATTAATGCAGGCCTTTGAGGGTAGGCAAAGAATGGAACCTGGTGGTTTAAATAAAAATAGTTCTAGTAGCCTCATATATTTGAATACTTAGTCACTAGGGAATGGCACTATTTGAAAGGACTGGAAAGACTAGAAGGTGCGCCCTTATTGGATGACCCATTACTTTGGGTGGGCTTTCAGATTTCAACATCCATGCCAAGTCCAGATTCATCTCTCCCTCTGTCTCTCTGTATCTGTCTCTGTCTCTGGATCAGGAGGTCAGGATGTAGCTTGTAGTGACTGCTCCAGCACTTGCTGTCATCGTGACATTAATGGACTAACCCTCTGAAATTGTAAACAAGCACCAAATCAAATGTTTTCTTCTTAAGAGTTTTCCTTGGTTATTGAGGTGATTTGCATATGTTGAGCCCCATAGGCCTGTAGGGAGTGGCACTTTAGGAGATGTGGCCTTGCTGTTGTAGGTGAGGCTTTGTTGGTGGAGGTGTGTCATTAGGAGATGAGCATTCAGATCTCAGAAAGCTCAAGCCTGGCCAGTATGTCACTTCTCTTCCTGCTGCCCGCTATTCTAAATATAGCACTCTCAGGTACCTCTTGAACCATGTCTGCCTGTATGCCGCTATGCTTGCCTCCAGGATGATAATGGATGGAACCTCTAAACTGTCAGCCAGCTCCAATTAAATGTTTCCTTATAAAGGAAAACATTACTGTGGTCATGATGTCTCTTTACAGCAATATAACAGTGACTAACACACAGAAGAAAATAAAAAACTAAAAGTCAACGGGAGAAGAATAGTTTGGTTGATATGGCCTGTATGTTTCGCATGTTTAAGCATTAGTATATTTCATTAAAGGAACTTAACAATGACAAAGAAAGATTTGCTTTACACATTTTGCATTTTATTTCTCTGCTTAACAAATGTCATTACTAATCATTTGTTCCACCGAAATCTGTGCAAAATTAGACACTGGACTTGTTGCTATCACCACCACAGATCTCAAAGGGGTCCAGTCACAGGAGGCAAAAGATGCATCCAGAGAATCACTGTCGTTACAACAAGCTAATAGTGCTAACCACTTCCAGAAGGAAACACAGCAGTGATAATCCAAGCATTACAATGCTCAGCATCTAATTGAGCCTTGAAATCCTATGCTGTGTGCTGGGCTCACATTGCTACCACCACTGGGAGAGGATGGGGCGTTTAATCATCACCTGGCAACATCTTGCTTCTTTCTTAGTGTCCTCACTGACTTGTTTTTAAAGATTTTAACTTTAAGGAAGAAGAAAAAAAAACACAATGAAAATTTACATATAAAAGTTCCCATTTTGCAAAGACAGAAATTCTAATATAATGGTGTTGTAATAGTTCTTTTGCATGCAAAGTTAAGCTTAACCAATAAAGTGGACATTGCATGAAGCAATCATTGAGCATGAGTAAATTCCCTGTTCACTGTCGTTCTGGCACAGACAACCTGCATTGCTAATGCTATTCCTTCAATATTTTACAAAGCTATGTATCTCAAAATGACAGCAAGCAATAAGAAAGTGCACAATGTTTTACTTCCACAATTTAAATGGAACATTTTTAAATGATAAAAAAAGTTCCTGAGTCAAATAAATGACATAAACCAGGAATTTTAATTGCTTTTGGCAGAATATAAAATGAAACCTATAAAACATTATTATATGGTCAACATTTATGATGATAAGCTCAAGAAAGTCAGTGCCATTTACATATGCTTTTAAGGAAGACTGTGAAATACAATGAACACATTTATGATTCTGATTCAAATAGAATTTCCTTTTAACAGTAAAATGTCAGGTAAAGAAAAAAAAAGGCAAGAGATGCTAGCAGTGGACACCGAGGAGCTTTAACATTTCAGAATACACAGGCTCAGACTTAAAACTACATGTTGTAGGCTGCAGAAAAAGCATCAATAATGGGACTGTTTCATATGGAATGAACATAGTAGGGCATATTGCAAGGTACTCTCAAGAAATCTCGTATAATGATGTAACAAGAGGTGGCATTCAAGTATGTTTAATATTAACAGGCATATAAATATGAGAGAGCAAAACCTCCTAACTAAATAAAAGCTAAATTAAGAGAATATAAAAGATATAAATTTATAAATGTATAAATATATTTTTTCAATCTTATTTCACAACATTTTATCTCTAAACCTGCATTGAAACAAAAGCAAAAACAAAACAAAATAAAACCCAACCAACTCTCACATCAAAAGAATAAAATAAATGGCTTATACTGGTGTTAACTATGAGCAGTTTTGGCTTGGTCATCCCCAAAAACATTTTCCAATGAGGGAGCAGTTTCATGAGCTTTGTATAGCAACAGAACAAAAGTCAGAACTTAGGACACCTTTCAAATATGTTAGTGTATATTATAAATCATCAGCTATAGCAAAGTGGGAATCCTGTGTCACAGGTCTTAACTGCAGTATTTGTAGTGTCTTAGGCATTAACTTGGTGGAAAGTAGGGGCCCATTTTTATATTCCAAATGACTTTCCTATTTATTACAGAATATGTTAGATCTTGTACAGAGAAGTGCAATAAATATCTATTAAGAGACTAAAGGTATCCTGAGAAGTATTGTCTCTGGACTTGCAAAACTTCAACCTCTCCACCTCATGGTGGCTCTAATCAGTCAGTCACACAGATAAGAATTAGTCACATTGTAATTTCAGTAACTCTCCTAAAAGGCTGAAACCTAATGAACCTTACTCAGTGAATGCTTGTTAATACGACTCACATTAAATGAACTCTCTTGGTATGCTTTGTGCTGCTACAGCATTTCTGAAGGGAGGTAATTTGTCCAAAATCAGGTAAAGGCCCATGATTCTCTGAAGGATATTGCAGGGAGGAGACCAGATAGATGAAGCATGGACTCTACTCTATAAAAGCCTTAATTTCATCAAGGAGTAGAGCCTCACAACTGGCCAGTCCTTGCAAGCCCACTTCCTAAAGGACATTCTGGTACCATGTAAATTGCAGAGCAATATAAATATTTAGGTCATACAGTTGGGCAATAATTTTTAAAAATATTGTGCCATATATGCATATATGTCATTGGAATGCTGATAATCACACCCAACCCAAGCTTCATAGCACAATATGTCCTTTTAAAAAGGTCGGCTGACATTCCTCCATTCGAAGAAGTAGCTGGTGGACATGGCAAATTGGTAGACATAAATAACTAGTTTATAGAAGTAAATCTTGATTCGTTTCATACTTCATGTATTCCTTAAGTCACCTAAGCCTCTCTGATGATCACTCATCTCTATTCCATGGTGTTAAAAAAGACTTCTATAGGGTCAATGTAGAACTAGTCTCATAGTCTCACAGGGATCCATTATTGTCCCGTGCACTGTTTGCTTATCTCTTTCTACTCTTCTCTATTCATGCAGAAGAGATACATAAGACTCTTATTCTTGTGTTCATAAATGCTTCTTTCTCATAACTGTGAACCCTGAAGTGTAAGCATGACAATTATCCACTATGTTATTCTTAAACAGAAGATGGATCTGTATTCACAACATAAATTCTGTCTTATCTTCCTTTTCTGCCATGGGTAAAATCTGAAAACGAGGATCTCTCCAAAGATGTATTGAGCAAACAACAGGTGTCCACATCATTACTTGGGTTTATATCACACATTTCTATTGATTTCTCTCTTGCTCTCTCTAATTCTTTGAGTTCATTTCACTCATCTCTTTCCTGGTACTTTACACCTGAATCCTACAATCACTGAGACAAGCCTACTGTTCTCACAGTTTCTCTTTCCATTAGAATATGAAAGAAAAACTGTAGATGTATCATTTAATGTAACTATTTTCACTCATCATAATCGTGAATGAGATACTCCAATTGTTAACAACTTAAATATGAGCCTCAAAAATCTGCACATTTATGCATGCTATGTACACAATACGTAGTATGGATCTTTGTCACCTCAAGAAGAAGCCAAATAGCAAATAAAAACAATGATACCAATGACACAATTTTATATTTAATTTCACAGATTGTATAGAGTGACTCAAGTAAAGATTAAATTATAATAGATATAGTAGATATAGATAGGGGTTGTAAATAAAATAGGAGAGTATAAAGGTATGTAGGGATGATAGGACAAAAGGTACGTTATTGAATCTACTCCTCAACTTAAGGTCTTAACTGTTACTCACAAATAGGATTAATTTTAATTAATTAATATAGAATTTTGTATATTGATGCAAATTAAGTTTAATTTTGATATATTGAAATAGAATTCAAGTTTAATATTATTCTTTTTTTTTTAATTTTTGGGTTTTTTTGTTTTTTTTTATTAATTTATTCTTGTTACATCTCAATGTTTATCCCATCCCTTGTATCCTCCCATTCCTTCCCCCCCCCCCATTTTCCCATTATTCCCCTCCCCTATGACTGTTCCTGAGGGGGATTCCCTCCCCCTGTATATGCTCATAGGGTATCAAGTCTCTTCTTGGCTACCAGCTGTCCTTCCTCTGAGTGCCACCAGGTCTCCCCCTTATTCTTCACACATTATATTTCTACTGTAATATGAGGTATTGTACACATACAACTCAATACATGGTTTACTTCCAACACTCTGATAGTGCTATTGTAGGCTGTTTAGGATAATTAAGTAATACAAGTCAATTGTTGATCAATTCATGTCAAGTATAGAAATGTACATGCTAGGTTTAACAGATATTATTCTATACATAGATAAAGTCTTCAAAAACCTCAGAGACCTACAGACTATGGCATTTAAAATGTTTTTATTATTGTAAGGATTCTGTGACAATAAGACAGGTTAACTCCTGGCAGTAACCATCTACGACAAATAGATTATGAGAATTGAAGAACCTCCTTGTGGAGATGGCTTCAAGTGTGGCAAAACAAGTCACTGAACAAAAATGTTCTCCTTTTCCCCACAGATAAAATTCTGCCTAATATGGGCAAGCAGAGTTGACGGCCAGAATCTGCCAAGACAGGGTAAGCAAGTCCTCATTGCTTCACAAAAATGTCTGTCAGATAAACTGGGACAGAATGCTGAAGATGACGCTCCAATATAAGAGAGTTTTTGGTGTCTGTTCAGGCAGTAATCCATCTCTGTCATTGTTTCATTTTGGAAGCTGCCAACATGCTATTCCTGTTTATTAGGTAGTTAAATTTAATCCTTCTTAAGTCTCTGATGGGGTTGAAGACCAATTAGTTTTAAAGTTAAGCTTAGTTATTTAAGAGTTAAGAGGATAGTTTTGGTCTAGGTCGATACTTTTAGGTTAATAGATTTGAGCTTTGATAGGTAATGATTTGGTTCAAAACTTTAGTCTCACCATGATAAAACAGATAAAATAGATATTTCTTTAAGGTTGCAAAATATCTTTTGATTAAGTATTATGTATGTAAGTCTTACCAATTGGTTTTTATAGTTTTTCATAATTGTTCTTACTGTGTTAAAAAAATGCCCTTTTTATTTAGACAGAAAAGGGGAAATGTTGGAGGATGGTCAGATGTATTTTGATGTTAATTATTGCTCACTGTCTCTATGACCCAACTTTTGACCAATAAAAGGCCATCACCTGGGCAGGGCAGATGAGATAGGTGTGGCCAATATTCCTGGGCTTGAGACAGAGGAACCCTGGGAAGAGAGGAGAAGGCCGCCATGGGTTAGATGGAAGAGAAGCATGTGGCTGGTGTGGATGGAGAACATTAGTAAGTATTTGGGATTATGGATGGGAGGTAGCTTGATGGAGAGAGGTTATTGGAGACAGATGGCGTGTGATTGGGACAGGTATGGGATACCTGCCCCACTATGGGAAATAGTTTAGAGGATTAACATCTGCCCTGCCCCAGGTTGACTAAGGCTATTTTAAAAGATAACAAGTGTCTGCATCGTGAATGATTGTTAGCTGGACATACTGGTAATACAGATATTTAACAAGAACAAATATGTAATCTCTTTTCCCTTTCCTCTTCGGCCAACCTTCTCTTATCAAATAGTCCTCTTACTACTTTCTTAACATTTTCCTAAAGGCTCCATGAATGCATTTGGGATGCTCACATACCTTGCCCACCAGACACTAAGGAAACACTTCAGAGTAAGAGGCAGAATGAAGGTAACCAACAGAGAAATATGGTGACTGTTTTGCAATCATAAGATTATGTATGTGGCCATTGCACCCTTAAACTCACAGCAACATTAGTTACTTAGACAAGACATGCAGAAGATTTGCACAAGGTTGGGCAAATGACATGCTGCCATGGAGGAAGCAGGTGCTCATTAGGCCCTAGCCCTCTGGACATATATAGGAAGTTAATGATGGATAAGGAAGGAGAGACATTTTCATCAGTGGCTGTTGGTACATTGTCAGTTCTTTTGTGATCATCTTGGATTTTTGGTCTTCACTGGAATAACAGGAAAGTACTATATCCTTACTATATTTGCAATACTTTACCTTCCTTCTATCCTGCACCATCTTCCAGACATACTTCCTCTCAAGTTAATTATTATAATTATAATTATTATTATTATTACTGCATATGCCCACATATAAACACAATCTTCTGTGATTTTTACTGTTGTTTTTGTATGCAAGTGTGAATGTGCATATGTGTTATGTGTGTGCATGTGTGAATGTGTGTGTTTCCTGTGTGCATGCATGCATGTGTGTGTGCACGTATGTGTATATGTTCATATGTGTATGTATGTGTGTATGTGTATGTGCGTGTGTATGATGTGGATTCATGTGTGTAAGTGTGTGTGTGTGTGTGTGTGCATGTGTGTATTATGTGGTGTGTCTAAGGCTGATTGCTTAAAATTGGCTAGTCTATCAGAGAGTTCATCCATACAGAAGACCAATTTTCTCTGTTTCAGCCACAGTTACTTTTAAAAACACCTGTCTAGCATATTTGTTAAATGGAGCAACCATTTGTATCTCATATGTATGTATATGCTCTTCTCATCATGTTTTGCTATGATTTTTGTTGTTGATTCCTTGCTTTTGTTAAACAATCAACTTTGTGTGGGTCTTAGAGTGCCATTTTTTATTTCTTACACAGAATGCCATCTTATTATGGCTTAAAAAATACATCCTGTGCATTCCAATCACTCCTCTCCCTCATGGTGTTTTGCATAAGCATTTTATATTTTCTATATATTATGGAAATAATATTTTGAAAAAACATTCATCATGAATTTCAAAAGTTAATATTTAATGTATGCTTACTGCATTTACTTTAGCTTATACAGGAAACAAGTGTGAAGAAAAATTTATCTTATAAAATGACATACACAACACAGTATATAATACTACTTTGAAAATTGATTATTCATAGCAGTTCTTACTGAAAATTTATGATGTATAAAATAGTTTAAATATAATTTTGCGTTTTATTTCATTTTTATTATAAAAGAAAACATTTCATTGGAGCCTTGCTTACAGATTCAGAGTTTTAATTTATTATGATCATGGTGAAGGACATGGATACACGCATGGCAGATATGGTATCAGAGAAGTAGCTGAGAGCTACATCCTGACCTGCGGGCAGAGAGAGGGGGCCACTTAGCCTGGCGTGGACCATTCCCAGCCTCCTTCCCATGACACACCTCCTCCATAAAGATCGCACTCAGTTCAGCATGGCTATACCTCCTAAGCTTTCCAAACAGCTCTTCAACTAGGTGCCAAAACTGCAAATATACAAAATACTGAACACCTGAGGAGTGGATGATGGTCTTCTGTCTGTATCACCCTGTTGACTGTCTCATGTCTCCCTGAATAGTTTAAACATCATTGGAAAGATTAGGCTGCAGCCATAATGTCCAGAATTTCAAAATGATGGTACACTGCTATCAAGATAAATCAGCAAAAGAGTAAAATAAAAATATACAGTACAGCAGATGCTGCATATTCTTGGAATCCCACCTAAGGAAAGAGCTAGGGCAGGGTGCAAAAGCATGACTGCAGTGCGCTGATTTGCTTTTGATAATGGTGAAGACTGAGTCTAGAGACACATAGTGTGTGGACACGGATATGGTCAGCTTTACAAACATGAAGAGAGTGGCCTTTGCTGATAACTTACAGCTGGCCAGATTGCAAAGTGAGGTTGGAGCTTAGAGAATGAATAGACAGGGTTGAACCTCAGAGGTCCATAAAATCTCTAACAGGTTGTAGAGTCAGCACATTGACTGAACAAGAAGAGATCTTGAGTTCAGGGAATGAAAAAGGGTGAGAAAATCTGAGACCAGAAAGGAGAGATCCTTTGTCTGATAGACTGGACAGAATATTCATAGAGCAGCTAGAGGACACCGAAGTCTGATCTGCTCAAAGAGAAAAGGAGTCTTTTAAAATGCCCTGGCAGGATTACATGTACTTCATGGCTACAGACCTTCACCTTCTCACCCATCAGTATGTTAACTATTTGTAAACGGTCTTCTGAGAGTGTCCATTAGTACTTCGACTTTCCCATTAAGTGGGACAATATGAAAAACAACAACAACAATGTGCTTCAAGTTATGTGAAGGGTGGCATTGTTCTTGCATTAATCATGTCTTACATGTATGGTAAGGCTAGATTAAATGATCAAGTAGGATTCTTAAATTTATAAATTTTCTTATAAAATTTGCAAATAATTAAAACATCTCATTCAAAAAATAAGCAGATATCAAACAATTTTTATTAAATAAAAAATTATGGAAGAAATTGAGGCATTCAAATATAAACATATCATTACAATAAATTCTTGTGATAGGGGATATAGCATTTTTATCTACATTTAGAGGTGCCTTTTTATCAATGTCTTGTGATTTATTTATTTTTTTAAAATATTTTATTAATTTATTCTTGTTACATCTCAATGGTTATCCCATCCCTTGTATCCTCCCATTCTTCCCTCCCCCCCCCATTTCCCCTTATTCGCCTCCCCTATGACTGTTCCTGAGGGGGATTTCCTCGCCCTGTATATGCTCATAGGGTATCAAGTCTCTTCTTGGTAACCTGCTGTCCTTCCTCTGAGTGCCACCAGGTCTCCCCTTCCAGGGGACATGGTCAAATATGAGGCACCAGAGTTCCTGTGTGATTTATTCTTATTTATTTAGTAAGTTTTAATATTTATTACTCTTCTCTAAGCCTTCAGGAGGCATTTTAATTTATTAACAAAATAAAATAGGATAAAACAAAACTATAGCATCAAATTTGGACAAGACAAACCAACAGGAGTAAAAAAGAAAGCCTCAAGAGAAGGAACAAGAACCACAGACTCATATTGGCATAATGTTCTTATGAACTGTCTACAGTTTACCTTAGCTCATTCAAATACTGATTTCTCTACCCCACTATCCGGATCACATTGCATTATGATATTTATTCTAAGTATCTCCTCTTTCATATTTGTGTAAATATGTCACCATTTGTTCTCTGTGTTGCCAATAAAACCAACTAGCAAATGATGAGGAATAACAGAGAATTGGGTGGGAAATCCTTATCCAGTGAGCGGAAGAGACACAGAATAAAGGAGAAGATGGGGCCAAGAGGGGAAGATGAGAAAACATCAGGAGAAATGAACTGGACCCAGGAGATGATTTAAAAGCAAGTATAAAGTTGGAAAAAGGAATGGGAGGAAACTATACTAGCGTGGAGGTTTAGGATGGAGTAATTATTGTGCAGCACTGTGCTATAGGCTCATTAAACAGATCCTGGTCTCTCTGTGTAGTTATGTGGGTATAAATCTGGTTAAATATTAATAATCCTTCAACAGACTCACTCACTCACACACTCAAGAGCCCCATAAAAGTACTGAACTGAAAGATATAATATATAAGCAGAGTGCCTGTTGTAGACCCATGTTGGCCCTGGGTTTGCTAATTCCATTTCTGTAAGTTCAAATGCTTTGCTCAGTTAATTTAGAGAGTTTGGTCTCCTGGTGTCCTCCATACCCTCTGGTTCTTACATTATTTCTGTCTCCTTTGCCAGGGGATTTCCTGATCTCTGAGGGGACATATCATTTAGTGCTGTGTTCCAGGGTTCCCCAGCCCACTCTCTGTGAGTCTGCCTGTTGCTCCTACTTCTCTCTTTAGTCCTTCATACTGCAGGAAGAAGCCTCTCTGATGACAGATGAACCCTGCACTGACCTATAAGCATAACAAAATACCCTGAGGAATGATTTTGTTGTTACTCTTCATTTCTTTGACAAGGAGTATTTGGTTTTACTCTATGTCTATAGGGCTTGGTTCTTGATCACCCAAGTAGTTTCAGTTATGGGTCCTATCATTGCCCTAATATATTTTGCAGGCATGACAGATTGTAGATTAAGGGGTAATCGCCATTGGGGATGTTCACACATCTTTTTTGATAGCCTCTGGTTTAAGAGGCTAGAGTTGGTAGGCAGATTCAGAGGAAGGAAAGCTAGAAGGGAATAGTTTGTGGGACCTGCGACAGATGTGGGCTGCAGCTGGCGTTGTACTGCAGATCTAGATGATGTGGGGTGAGTGTGAGGCTAGGTTGGAGAATGAAGTGATGAAGGTGGAATCCTGGTTTTCCTGGCCTGCTCGGATAGTGTGTCCAGAGGATGGGTGCTAGAATTGGAGGCTGAGATAATGAGATGAGTTTGGGGACAGAGAGTTGGAGGAAAATATCTTAAAATCAGCTGAGGATGAGGTCTGATGGGGAAGGGAGACTGCCTCAGGTATTCTGCTACGGAGCTGGAGATAAGACTGGAGGGGAAAAATAGAGAGGTCTGGACCTGCCTTTGGCCTATGTGTCGCTCTAGGAGGAGTGGCCTTTGGTTTATCATGGTTTGCCGGCTGCCTGCTGTGGTTGGTGGCAGGAACAAAGAACTGGATGAGGGCAAGAGGTGAGAAGGAGAAGATCTGTGGAATCCACTGCAGATGGGAGCAGGAGGGCAGTCCATGGGCATTCTGCTGAAGAGCGGGAGATGAGAATAGGAGATTGGATGTGAGGAAACAGAAGGCGAAGGGATATTCTGCAAGACTCCTACCTGGCATTGGGAGGGGAGGTCAGAGAGAAAGGGGGAGGACAACAGATGCTCTCCTACAGACCTGGGGGTGAAACTGGGAGAATTTCATTGTAGGAGAAGAAAGCCTGGCGAAGATCAGCAGTCATTCTATCTGCATCCTCATGCTTTGTGATATATATTCATGAGATTTGTCTTATTTTACTTCTTCTAATCCAAACTTTATATAGTACTTAAATTCTGAAAATCATTATCTTTTCTTGAAAAGGTAGCATGCCCTGATTTGTTTGAATAATGTTAAAAATTTATAATAAAAGATTAAGAGATATATACAAGTATATATGAAGAATCTGTGAATTTAAAATGCACATGAGAAAAAAAGGAAGACAACCGGTCCAGTGAGATGGCTCAGTGGATATAGTTGCTTGTTCCTGAGACTGATAACTTGAGTTTGGCAGAGGAGTCTATGGAAATTTTAGAAGAACACACCTGATTCTACTAAGTTGTCTCTTGACCTCTACATACATGCATTGGCACATGCATACAGACAAACATACAGACACATGAAGTAGATAAATGTTGAATAAAAGTTTTAATTAAAAAGAAGGATAGTTCACCAACTTTTATTATGTTGAAAGTTATAAGATACCTCTCCTTCAAAATATTTAATGTAATAATTTTATCTTCTAAATTAGCCAAATGAGAGACAATTAGAAAATTAAATTGAATGAGTATATCAAATTACTCAAACACTTTGGAGAATTGAGATAGATACTGAAGGAAATAGCCCCAATATATAAAGAATTTTGTAAATGAAACTACTACTCAATAGCAGTTACATTTTGTTTAAATAATGACACTGAAACATATAGCATGCATTCTATGGGATGTTGTTATTCTTTTCATGTGTGTGTTATATTTTCTCCTCACACATAATTGGACTCAAATAAACATTTTAAATATTTAATGTTCATATTTCATGTTGTATCTGTTATGTATAACTTTAGTATATAATTTTAGTGAAATAAAAAGAAGGTATTTTATTTGTCTTGAACTTGTGAATTGAAGATTAAATCTCAAAGTATCCAATCACTACCATGAGTTACATCCCAGCCAATAATCTGTTATTTTTAACAGTATGCAGAAAAGTTGTAGTCTATGTATGGAGTCAAATTAAAATATGTAACAAAAAATGCCTAATGTGTTTTATGTGAATCATGTATTTTAGTTTTCTTAAAAGATTGTAAAGTACTAAGGACAGAGAATCTCTCATCAAAGTGTTTCCTGATGTTGCTTCCTCCTCACTAATAGTGTCTTATCTGTAGTGAAAGGGTTGCAAAATAACACAGTGATTTTTTTATTTTTAAGAATTTATTCTTTTTTCTGTTTCTTTATCTTTCTCTCATATAGGACATCTTGATTGTAGCCTTCCATCTCTCTCCTTCTCCCTACCCACCTTTCCTTTATTTTTCATCAGAAAAGATGACTAATTTTCCAAGTTCTTGATTCTGCAACATTATGAGGAAACTCAGATAGTAAATACTGTGATTATCAATCAGCCTATTAAGTAGAAATCAGGTACAAAATGCAAATTAATAAAAAGCAGAAAAAGTAGCAGTGTGGGGAGGACAAGGAGAGGAAGAAGTAGAAGAAACAAAAGAAAATGTTCCTGAACAATGTTTGGATTATCAAGTAATTTGTGGTGTTTTGATTTGTCTTTTTTATTTTTACAAGCACGTAAAATGTCTTTGAGAATTCACATTGATTGTAAACATTTGTTGCACTAGAATGTTACACACCATATGAATAATGGTTTTGAAATGTGTTATAGTGCTTAAATAAATGTCATTCTAGTTATTCATGTATTTTATAGAATACTGAAAATAATGAACCAATGCCTCATTTTGATTAATGAAGACAGAATTGTAAAATTGGGAGAGAATTTATAGCCCCGATAAGCATAGTGGAAAGGTTCAAAAAGAATTTAGACTCCTATATTTGGAGGAAAAGACATTAAGAAAGCAGAAATGATGAAGACTATACAATTCTTCACATCAGTAGTTCAGAGAAATTTCCCCATGCTACTGAAGACCCTCAGAAGGAATTACATAAGCAAATCTTTCTCTGTAGGAAAAGAAAACTCCTAGAAAAATATTCCAGGAGTTACTGTAATGGAAACAGAAGTCTTCTTTACTATGGCATTACCAAATGAAGAAAATATCTTGGGATTTAAAGAAATTATCTCCTCTTCTCACTAGAACTATAAACAACAATGTTACATCACTCTATTTAAGACTACAAACAATTTATGCTTTCCCTTTGTGCTAGTTATGTGTAATGTAGTGGGTTTTGGTCATAGCTTATCATCTAGCATATTGTCTCATGAGGGGGAAAATTCATGATTTGTTACAACTACCTCTTAATTGTTCAATTATTTGTAGTTATCTGAATAAAGTAGCAAAATAATTACTTTAAGCAATATTTAATTTTGTTCATTGGTTGAATAAATTCCTTTTCTACTGAGAAAAAATATTTCTTTCTATAAATTTAACAGTTTAGAATATACTTGCTTGATACATGGCAGAACTACAATAGCACAGATAAACTAAATTTTATTGAGAAACTTAAGTTCAAAAATATTAACTTATTATATAACAGATTCCAAGTAATTAGAAGAGCCAAAACATGACTAAGTTTCTATAATATCAAATTATACATATTTTGATGATAACTAGACAGGATAATGATTATCTTTTTTAATCTTTTTATAGTAATTTAAATATACAATATTTGTACTAATTAAAGATTTTCTTTTTTCTTTTCTTTTATTTTTTTTTTTTTTTTTTCGAGACAGGGTCTCTCTGTGTAGACTTTGCTGTCCTAGACTGGCTTTATAGTCCAGGCTGGCCTCGAACTCACAGTGATCCACCTGCCTCTGCCTCCTGAGTGCTGGGATTAAAGGCGTGTACCACCACGCCTGGCTCTTTTCATCATTTTAACATGAGTTTTATTTTCACAAAAGCAAAAAACTATGCCATACACTACTATCCATTTTCCATGGGGCCTTCTGAGAACTTAAGCCATCTACTCAAAAATTAATATGAATTTATCTCTTCAATTGATATACTGTGATATGAGGGAAACATAAAATAGTACCAAGTAACATGATTATGCTTGAATATAAACTTTTTGTTAGGTTGTAATACCTATTAACTATTGTAAAAATTTTTTCTTTTATAGACTAGGTATAATAGAAACATTAAATATAATTTTCATTAAGAAAGAAAAAGAAGTTGCAGATGGTAATTTACAGTGAAAGCCATTTATCACTCTGTGGTAATTAAAATTATGCAGCTTTTTCTTGTTGGCTTTTTCTTCAAACTTAGTTTCTATTGATTTTTGTCTGAGATAATTGAAGAAAATTATTACTAATTTTATGTACTCTTGAGCACTGTTCTTAAACCACAGCCTAATTGCTAACTCTTAACTTCTCTGTTCATCAAATTCACCTGGCTTGCCATTATTTTTCTCTGTTGCAATTAGGCCCTGTCCAATATTTTCAATTTATTTTAAAGACACACAAAAAGTTCTCAGGCTAATTTTTCAGTTCACTATCTGGTAAATGAAGCTAGCCATTTAATTCGACCTCTATCTTAAGAAAACTCCCATCACACAGAACCTTTTAGTACCACATAGGGTGACCAATGGGCACTATGAGACACTCAGTCCTGAAAGTGCCCCTAAAAGCTTGGACCTAGCTCATCAACGGTCCTCAGTTTATTCACACGCAGAAACTCTAGAGCATTTCTACTGAAAGTAGCACTCTTACGTACTGGATTGGATTCAAAATGTTATTTTGATTAGAATTTCCGCATTTTGTGGTTCACATTCAGATTTATGTAAGTTTTCAAAAAGAAATTTGTATCTGGTGTAGATCTAAAAGATTTACCCCTACTTGTTAGCTTTTATAGGATTTGTAGTTACTAGGTAAGCCAGAGGACAAAGAAACTAGTCATCTATTGTACCTAACTGTACAAGGACGGCTGGCCTGGCAGGACATGAAGGATGGGCCTGGGAAAGTTGGATGAACATAAACAAAACATACACAGCATTTGAAATGTTCAAGAAAGAATATTTAAAAATTTATACCTGTCAGCTGTTAAACTGATATTGCTAAATTAAATACAAAGGAATACCTTACTATATTTATAATAAAATGATTTCACAGCATCTTTATTTCTTAATAGAGGAACTCATAGTCATGAAACCTAACTGTTGATGTATCGAGAAGGAAAAGAGAATCTTGATCTGTTGTATTTTTCTCATGGTGTAATGTCAGGAGGATGTTTTAAGCAGTCTTCTTCCACAGAGTAAACTGACAGAGAGAAATCTCATTTTTATTGATAACAAAAATAAAACTAATTTGGAATGGTAAATTCTGTGTATTTCTTATTAATTTAATTTATTTTGTAATAAGTTACGCTTTGGTTACCCATAGTTGTCTTAAACCACAGGCTCAGATCCAGAGAAGAGATGATGACAAGTATGAACTCCACGCCTAGTCTGTCTATTATCTTACTTATCTTTTTTAAATTTAATTTTATTAATTTATTCATATTACATCTCAATTGTTATCCCATCCCTTGTATTCTCCCATTCTTCCCTCCCTCCCATTTTCCCCTTATTTCCCTCCCCTATGACTGTTCCTGAGGGGGATTACCTCCCCCTGTATATGCTCATAGGGTATTAAGTCTCTTCTTGGTAGCCTGCTATCCTTCCTCTGAGTGCCACCAGGTCTCCCTATCCAGGGGACATGGTCAACTATGGGGTACCAGAATTTGTGTGAAAGTCACACCCCACTTTCCACTCAACTGTGAAGAATGTTCTGTTCATTGGCTAGATCTGGGTAGGGGTTTAAAGTTTACTGCCTGTATTGTCCTTGGCTGGTGCCTTAGTTTGAGCAGGACCCCTGGGCCCAAATCTGCCTATCATAATGTTCTACTTGTAGGTTTCTAGAATCCTCTGGATCCTTCAACTTTGCCTGTCCCCCATGCTTCTCTCATTTAGAGTTTATTTTTAGAATTCTCTTATCTATAGCCCATTTTTGTGAGTCCCTTTTTCTGTTTTCTTGATGATTTGTTATGTGACTTACCTAAGAAATTTATTTTCATGAGGTCCCCATGGTCAGTTATTAATCTTATTTCTTGATTAACTTCAGTCCTATTTGAAAGCACCTAACCCATGCTTATATATTGTAGCACACCCTGTACCTTACAATTTAGCATTTGGAGAATCTCAGGTTATATTTTGAGGTGGCCTGTATTTATATTGGGGTCTTCTGTTTGATTCTACTGATATTCATGTATGATTTTCTCTCCAGAACCATTGTTATTTTAAATACTATATTTTTTAAAGAATATGTGAATAGCTCCAGCATAATTCATTTTTTTTAGTGTACATCTCCTTTCCTTTCTTTCCTCAGGGTTTAAACGTTTCATTGTAAGTATATTTTACTTTCTTTCTCACTTTATTCCAAAGGACTTTTTGGGGCAATTGTGAATTAGATTGAATTCCTAAGGTTTTTCTGAGTGTGTTAATTGTTGCTGTATATAAAGGATACTGGATTTTGAATGAGATCTTTATATCTAGCCACCAAAAGTCATAAGAAGTCTTATTTGATTTTTTGTGAAGTCATAAAGCCCCTTGTGTACTATATCATATCATCTATAGGCAAGATATTTGATTTCTCTTCTATATATATGCCTTTTCATTTTCTTGTCTTGTGCTACTTTAAAAATTCAAGTATTATATTGAATGAGAAGGGAATGGAGATTATGTTCAGTTCTTTTATATTCTTAATTTGAATGCCATTGCCTCAAGGTTTTTCCCTTAATTTCAGATGATATTGGCAATGGATTTGTTATAAATAGCCTTTATTTTATTTTATTTTATTTTATTTTTTTTGAGCCTGAGGCAAATGTCCTCCAAAATTCTTCGGGAATTTAAATTTTGCTTTAAGAAATTATTAGCTATAATAACTCTATCACTCCATGTGAATTGACACTTTACTCTTGAGGTTTTCAATACCATTCTCGCTCCTATATATTTAATATTTTAATTATATTGTACTATTCACAGTTCAATTTCTGTTCCTGTATTTTTGGTACTACATGTGCTTCTTGATTTTACATTGACATCTCTTTCTGGTTACAATATTTGCTTTTTTGTTTTTACTAGAGATAAGGTATATATTTTGATCTTGAAATTTTAATTTTAGGTCTCTATCATTAATAGATTTGTTCTATTCATCATGTTTCAGAGTTCCTGTATATTTTATTAACTTTTATGTACATAGATATGGATATATAATTTTGATCCAATAATTTAATTCTTCTAGATTGCCTTCAGGCCATGATAGTACTGTCTTTTACATGACACATTCTGTTGATGAAGCTTTACAGTGAAGGAGAGTTATGTTACTCTTTGACTTATTGAATTTTTTATTTGTAGCGTCATCTGTGTGTAGATTGTCCTCAGTATCTCTTTCTCCTTATTGAACTCAACTTTAATATCTTAAATTGTCCTTATTGTTTCACTCTAGTGGCATTTATGTTTTCCTTTCCTGTTAAAAAAAAGCACTAGTGTTAAAGCTAACGGTAACACTGAAGCACTTTTCATTAAGAAAGGGATAATAGAATTATTAGTGTATATAAACTATAAATTCAATGAAGCAGTGTGGTACAAAGTTTCTTACTGAAAATGTATCACTTAATGATAAATGAACAGTAATAGATAAAATCACTTAATGGCAAATTTTATCATAAAACTGACATGAAAATATACAAATAACATTATACAGGATCACTTGGTTACATTTGAATACTTAGAATTAAAATCTCAAAGCTTACAAATTATTAAAATTAATGTACAAATATACATACCTACAAGCAAACAATTTTATTTAGGTACAATGTTTTCCTACCTTTGAAAATGGTAACTTTAAAAAAAATGGTAACTTTATATATCTTAATTATGTTCTACATTTTTCATAAAATTTTTGAAATGGCTTACAAAATATTTTTATGTCCTACATCAGAGAAATTTTAATATTTAGGAGTAATATATAAGTAAATAATCACTTGGTATAAAAGTTTGAATAAAAACGGCTCCGATTGGCTTGAATATTTTAATATCTGGTCTGTGGCTGTCAGAATTGTGTGGGAAAGATTAGAATTGTAGTGTTTTTGTATGAGGTCTGTTACTTGTAGTGGACTTTCAGGTTTCAAAAGATGAAAACATTCCCAGTTAGCAGCTTTCCCTATGTCTCTGTCTGTCTCTCTGTGTCTGTCTGTCTCTCTGTGTCTGTCTGTCTGTCTGTCTCTCTCTCTCTGCTTCTTGGCTGTGCGTCAATATGTGAGCTGGAATACATACATATTTTTAGTACACATCCCTAGCAATGTAGTCTAACTGAAAGGCAAAGTGACAAATCAGAGAAAGATTTGACAGATTGAGTCAGAGAGAGGATGTGCCTAGCTCTCACATGAACATACAGAATCGATAGGCTAATTAAGAGCAGTGCAGGGAGAGAGGGGAGTTTAGTTCGGTGCAGTCCAGTTGAGTTTTTGCACTTCTCTTCAGTTTGTGCAGTCAGTGAAGTCTATACTAAACTGTACACTGTTCAGAATTCAGAGGCAGTTTTTCCAAGCAAACAGTTCAATCGGAAGCTAAGAGAAGCCAGTTTGAGTTGGTTGGTTTAGAGACTAGTTTGAGACCAAACAGCTGAGTTGATCCAGCCATCCAGAGTTCAGAAAGAACTAGAAATGGTAAGTTTATTCATTCAGGAGTAAATATTGGAGGTTGAAAATATTTAGGCTTGGGTTATAAGATGGAAGTTGCAAGTTGAAGACATGAAGATCTGGATTAGATTGTACAGATGCTAGAATGTACAGATGTGCAGATGTGCATATATATATATATATATATATATATATATATATATATATATATATATATATATATATAGAGAGAGAGAGAGAGAGAGAGAGAGAGTTTCTTTTTAGATCACAAAGGACATTCACTTTGAAACTCATCCATCTCTTTGCAAGCAGCTTTTAAATTTAAAATCAGTATAATTCTGTTGGGATTAAATGCACGTGCCTCCAAAATGCTGGGATTAAAGTTGTGAACCAGTACCACCCCTTTCATAACTCTATAATTTAGAATAGAAGTAACTTATAGACATCCATCTGTCTTATCTGGCATTAAAGGCATGGGCTCCCATCAACCAGCTCAAATATTTTATCTTCACTCCAAATCTTGCCAACTCTAAGAGATTTAGAAAACATGTTAGAACTATAATAATCCTTTGAATTTACTTAAAATATTTTAAATCTCTTAACTGTGTTTTAAATATTAAACAACAAAAATATACCTTTTATTTAAGAAGCAAACTTAAGAGCTGATGTCCAAGATAGTGTGGGCCATGGAGCAATGTAAAGTCTATCACACTAAAATGGAATTAAGACTTGTCATTTAGGAAAACACATTTTATTTTTCATTTCATGCCAGTAAAGCAAGTGTGCCTGTGGTACATTATCATTAAAAAATATTATTTTTTTTAATTTTTAATTTTTCATGCCTGACCAAAGAGAAGGCATTTGTTAGCCATTATATGTTAGTTTGGACTGAATGACCAAGCTGTCTGATTAATAATCACCTCTCGTTATTCAGGAAATCTCTCTTGTTCAAGTCTAATCTTTGTCAAATTTGATGGTATCCATAGCTTTTTTTTTTCTTTTTGCTATAAACACAAAAACATTAACTCTTTCACAATGTAACACATATGCTAGTTTCCATTCTGACGTCAACGCACCTTTAAAATGTTCAGGGTGATTTAATTCAGCATTTTTTCACTATCCAATGTCTCTCCACAACTGTTATTCCTTGCTCATTAGCATTTAAAAATTTAATAAATGTGTAATTACAGAATTAGTCTTTTCAGAAGTTAAAAGAATTACCCACTGAAATCCTGAATATATATCAGTGGTATGCTGCACATACTTTAATTTTCCAAACTCAGCAAAAGGAAACACATCTGTTTGCCAATTTTCATTTATTTGGGTACATTTTTGGTTATTTCCTGCAGGCAATGGCGTTTGGTTATATAAAGAACAAGGAGATATTTCTTATAATATCTTTGACTAATTGCTAAGTAATAGGAAAATTTTTTTTAACATTTTTGCTATTATTATGATTCTTCTAATGAAAATCTGAGGCTTCTAGTACTTTTTCTTTTAAAAACTGATTAGTTTCATCATTACCTTTTGCTAGAGGGTCTAGTAGACCCATATAGGATCCAATATTTGTTATATACAATGTCTGATTTCTATTTCTGATTACTTGTTTTAGTTGAATAAATAGTGAAGTTAATTTAGAATTATTAAGAATAAGTTCAGTAGTTTCTATATGTAAAACAACATTTTCTGCATACTGTGAGTCTGTAACTATAATTAAGAGATTCAGAAAAATCTAATAATACCAAAAGAATTGCATACAGGTCTGATTTTTTAAAAACAGATTCATAAGGGCTCTGAGCAAATTTTATGTATTTTTCCTGGCTTATGACCTGACTTTATTGATTTATTTACATCAGTATTGAATGTAGGAGGTTCAGAAATTTGCGTCTCCTTTACTATATGATGGAGAATCCAATTAGTTCTTTTTATAAACTAAAGTGTCTTGCTTTTGGAATATCTGCTGTTAATCTCTGCCAAAAAAAATATTTTAAGTTCATTTCCAGTGCTTGTTTTCTGCAAAAAGTGAGACCATTTCAGCATTCGTAAAGGATTGCACAATTTCTTCTAAGTCTATTCCTGACAAATGCTGAAGTCTCATTTTATTAAAGAGTTAATTCAAAAACATTTTTTACAGAGGTATTTAATCTTTATTCTGTTGGAGTGATAAAAAATATCCATTCTAAAATATTATCTTTTCTCTGCATAATACTTCTTGTTGAAGAATGAATAGAAGACAAAATAGGCAAAATACAGTCCAGCTTTGGATTTAAGTCATCCACATGTGCATCTTGTAATTTATTTTCTACCAGAGTCAATGCTTTCTCAGCTAGAGCTGATAATTTTCTTAGACTATTTAAGTCTTTATCACCTTGTAAGGTTTGAAACAAATTACTTAGCTCTCAGATAGTTAATCCAGTTGTGCACCAGAACCAGTAAATACCTCCCAGCAGTTTTGGAAATCATTAAGTTTGCAATTGGTCTCTTTTAATTTGTACTTTCTGTAGCCGAATTTTCTTAATCCTATTTTATATATCTTAGATAATTTACAGAATCTCATCTTTGTATTTTTGGGAGAAATTTTGTAATCCTCAGCAATGCAAAATTCTCTTTACTTCATCAAACATCTGCAACAACCAGGAAAATATCATCCATAGGATAGTAATTTTTAGATTGAGGAAACTCTTTAGGAATTATTTCTAACTGCTGTTGCACAAAGTATTGTCATAAGGTAGGATATTTAACATTCCTTGTTGTAAGGCTTCCCAATGATAGCACTCTATTGGACAATTACAATTATAAATTGCCACTAGCAAAGTAAACTTTTCCCTATCATGCACATGCAAAGGGTTTGTGAAAAGGCAAGCTTTTAAATCAATTGCTATAAAGGCCACAACTTAGGTAGTAAAAAAGGCAACAGAATTCCAGGCTGTAAAGAGCCCATTGGCTGAATCACCTTATTTCTCGCTCTTAAATCTGTTAATACCTTCCATTTTCTTGATTTTATTTTGAGGACAAACAAAGTGGAATTGCGTGGGCTGGTAGATTCACTAATATGCTTAACATTTAGCTGCTTCTCTTCCATCTGTTGTAGTTCCTGTAATTTTTCTTTTGGTAAAACCATTGTTCCATTCACATAAATTTTTCAGTTAGCCATTTTAAAGGTAGGGCAGTTGGTACCTCTGAAAGACCAACACCTCTCATGTCCTGCTTATGGACAACCTGGACAGTCTGTGACTGCTGTTGATGATAACTTTTAATATTTTTCTCAGAAGCATTCTGTATTTTATACATTGTTTCTGAGACTGCAAGAATATTAATCTGTGTTTTCCATTGCTATAACAAATCATCTTCCCCTAAATTCATGGATATATAGCCACATATGGCTTTAATTTTCCTGTTTGATTTTCTGGCCCTGTACACTCAACCTACTTTGTATTTTGTTCTACCTGAGATGAAATTCCAAGCTCTAAAAGCTGAATATATTCCCCCTAAAGAGGCTAGTCTGGGTATCAAGGTTTTGGTGAAATTTTCATTACATCTGCTCCATGTCTCCTAAACATTCAGTTTCAATGCCATTTATATGTATTTTTAGTTTTTGTCTCTTGTCATTTATAGCTGTTTGCAAAAATATTTGTTTTTCCGGTCTCTCCTGTATTCTTTGTTTTATTTATTGATCTGTTCTGTCCTTTATTACACCCAGAGTATTGCTGTCTTTAACAACAGGCACCACATTTGTTAATTGCTCTGTGCATGAATTTCTTCAATGTTGACAGGAAATGATTGAACCAAATTTGATTTCCTAGCCCATAGGAGGCCCCTTTGTGCATTTCCTAATGGTTAAGGGTCATTCTGACTGTCGCTTGTTTATCTGCATTCATTAGTCCAATGCTGGCTTTTGCCACATCTTCTGCATATTCAATCTTCTTTAATTATCTCTAGAAAAACAAAACGAAACAGAACCCATTCATTTCCCAAATGAAATAAATTACTGCAAAAAAGTCAGTCAGGGCTGTTTTGGGGGCCTCATATAATTTTAGTAAATTATTCAGACACCTTTTCTGAATCTAGAACCTTATTTTAAGCCTTTAAAGCTGCTAAACAACTTAGCACCAAGATGTGATCCTAAAATTCAACCTGCCGTTGAATTCATCACATAGAAGTAAAGTTGGGTACATAACAACCTTGGGAGGCCCTCTTCAGTTTCATTGTTCAATGGCTCAATAGATTCTTGTCTAAATTTTTCTGTCTGTCTCTGTTTTTCTTAATTTCATTTATAGTTATTTATAAAGTTTGTCTAATTTCCTTTATGTCTGAGTTTTTCCTTATTTTCATTTATTGATCTTTCTAAGACTTATCTTGTCAATCAACTTTTTAATAGATCTTCTTCTGTAACTCTAAAATGTTCCTTCTGTGTACAGGTAAAGCAATCTACGATGACTATTGTCGCGCCCGCCTCGCCAGCAAGGAAGACGCCACAACAGGATCCTTCTGAAGCACGCTTTATTGGGGATACATCATGATGCCTGGCTGCGCAGCTGACAGCTAAGAACGGAAGACCCAGAGCACAGAACTGGCGCCGCTTATATAGAGCAAAGGGAGGCCTGTGTAGATTCGATTGGTTCGCGTCTCAAAGCTTCATTAGCATGGCTTTTGGCGGGCTTCACGCATGCGCATGAGAGTTGTTTACCACTGCTGAGTTCAAGAACCCGGAAACCGGCGCCATCTTGCAATGGCGAATGTCGGCTCCTGACAGACTATTAAGAATAAAATGTGAAAAATGATAATAATCATTCTATATTAATTTATATATTGTTATGCATTATGATATATAATATTATATTAATCAATAATCTGATCCAACTTCATATAAGTTATTGGTCACTTATAGTAGTAGTACTGTATAGGATTCTAACATCTTGTATTATGTATTCTTCATATTTAACTTTCTCCTTGAGGACTTCCCTGGTGACTCATCAATTCTAATACCTTCTGAGTGATTTCTGTGTCTGCGTGTTTGTGCCATTCATTTGGAGCTCCAAAATGTTGTTTTTAAACAAAATCCCAACTGTAACAGTAAAGACTCAGGAGCCGGTTGTGGAGCTGAGAGCCTTTTAGCTCACAGAGGCAGAGAAATTAACCAGCGGACCAACATCCCAACTCAGCCAACATCCCAAAAGGAAAAAAAAAAAAAACCTCCTTTTCCTCCTTCACACTGTTCTGAAACCCTTTCAACTGAATGCTGCTCCTTTCTACTTCATGTGTATCTCTATATCTGTCTTCTGGACTGTCTCGTCACTTTCTATGTTTTTTTTCCAGTGTTCACTCCCCGTCACCAGGTTGCTTGTTTGGCCTCTTGACTGATGGTTGACTTTATTTAATCCTGTTTACAGAGAGCTCTTGGATTAAAGGTGTGTGCAAAATGGGTTAAGACAGAAAATGAAAAATTTAAAGACTTTCTAGAATTCAATGAAGATGAATGCACAAAACATCCAAATTTAGGGCCAATGAAAGCTTTGAGTGGAAAGTTCTTATCACTAAGTGACTACATAAAACAATTTGAGAGGTCACATACTAACAACTTAACAGCACATCTGAAAGATCTAGATCAGAAATAAATAAAATAATAAATAAATAAATAAGAACACCAAAGAATAGTAAACTGCAAGAAGTAATCAAACTGGGGGCTGAAATAAATAAAATAGAAACAAATTGTCCACTCCACATATCAATGAAATATATTTTTTCCTTTGTGAAAATCAACAAGAGAGACAAAACTTTGTCGAAGGTAGTTAAAAGATTCAGTGAGAACATCCAAATGAGCAGTATCAGAAATGAAGAGGGACATAACAAGAGAAATTAAGAAAAAACCCAAGAATTGTAAGGGCATACTTAAAAAAAAAAAGATAATTACTCAGGTAATATGTACCTTCTCGGCTCCATGAAGGGGTTGAAGACTAGATTCTCATAGTTTCTCAATTAAGATTAAGTTGCTTAGGATTTAAGAAAACATTTTAATTGAATAGATTTGTCTTCTTTGTAAAAAAAAAAAAATCAAGTGACCATATGTGCGTGGAGTCATTTCTGGGTCTTCGATTTGATTCCATTGATCAACCAGCCTATTGCTGTGCCAGTACCATGCTGTGTTAATTACTGTTGCTCTATAGTACAGCTTGAAATTGGGTATGGAAATTCCTCTGAAGGATCTCTTATTGTATAGTATTGTTTTTTCTATTCTGGGTTTTTTGTTTTTCCATATGAAGTTGAGAATTGATCTTTCAATGTCTTTAAAATATTGTGTAGGTATTTTGATAGCGATTGCATTGAATCTGTAAATTGCTTCTGGTAAGGTGGCTATTTTTACTATGTTAATTCTCCCGATCCACGAACAGGGGAGATCCCTCCATCTTCTGATGTCATGTTCAATCTCTTTTGTTCAGAGATTTAAAGTTATTTTCAAACAAGTCCTTCACTTGCCTGGTGAGAGTTGCTCCTAGATATTTTATATTGTTCGTGGCTATTGTAAAGGGTATAGTTTTCCTAATTTCCTCCTCTGCATTTGTATATAGGAAGTATACTGTCTTTTTTGAGTTAATTTTGTATCCTGCCAATTTGCTGAATGGTTAGTGGTCATTGTACCCATACAGATTAAATATTTATGTAATACAACTGAACTAGTGAAGAAATTCTTGGGAATGTATGGCTAAGATTTTTTTTTAATGTTATTTTGCCACCACAATTTAATTTAAAAATTACAAAAGGAAAGAAAAAATTTATGTAAAAAATATAGAAAGGTCTCAAAGAAGTCATCCTGAGTAGAAAAACACCAATAGATTGCGCATGCACTATAATCACATATGTACTATACTGCAAAAATTCAAGCATGATAAACTTTAATAAGAGTTTGGTAAAATTTTACAAGAAAATAAATTTGGAAAGCAAATATTTAGACTATATTCAAAGCATAATAACGATAGCAGGCAAAATAAGAAACTGGGGTTGACAAAGGCAGAAATATTCAACGTGAAACAAAATAAAATTAAAAATAAAGTTAAAATATATATAAATGAGAGTTATGATTGAAATATTTGCCCTCACAGCTTGAAATACAAAAGTCACAGAAAAATTATGAATACAATTATTACCATAGTTACAGAAATAAACACTAAAGAAAAAATGAAGCAAAGCCAAATGTAGTCTGTATAAAGCATAAGTTAGTAGAAATGGTGGTTTACTTTAACAATTTAGTAATTTTATCAATTACTAAACTTAGGAAATAATTGTATCATTACTAGGTCTTGCAAGCATTACATAATTAGGGAGTTCCATAATCTATGCAGTTAAAATAGATAAATTGTGAAAATTTCAACTTAAATCAAAACAATAACAAATCACAAAAATAAGTACCTAAGCACACTCACACCTTCCTACATAGAAAACTCTCAGCACAGATAAATCATGACAATGTTTATAAACATCTACATAATTTATGAAACAATGTTTTATAACAACAGAATATTTACTGCAAAATCTCATAAATTATTAGAAAAAGTAAGAAAGGAAGAGATGCAGAAACACAGCCACACAGAAGATGCAGAAAGCTGGTGTTCCACGCTCCCCACCCCACCTGAAGAAGGGCGGGTCATTCTTCAGACTGGCAGACTGGAAAAGCCTGATGATGAAATGGGCCTTTGCTGAAGGACAGATGACCAGGACTGCATTTAGTATGAGGATCATCACCTCAGTGGATCTTCATAAGAACATTCAGACTGTTAAGGTTATGGGACTGAGATTTGTTTCTGTTGTAATAGTTAAACAAACTACTTTTTGTTTTTTAAAGCTAAAACTGAAAGAGAAGATGTAGAGAAATTTTAATCAAGCAACATGGCTGTTCTGGCAAGGGAGCACATAAAACAGCCTATGTCTGTGTGACCCAGCTGCAACACAGAGACTCCCTTAATACATACATTTAAATCTCTAAATGGAATACATTCATGCCTTTAGTGCACACATTTAATCCCCAACAATATTGTCTAACTGAGGGGCAGACAAATTGATGAATCAGAAAATGAGTCAGAATGAGACAAATTACATATTCTGAATGGCAGATATATAGATACATAGATATTCTGAATATACAAATGTGTGTGTGTGTGTGTGTGTGTGTGTGTGTGTGTGTGTGCAAAACAGTTGAAGAAAAACAAGGCCATGAATTTGAAAAATAGAATAGTTATATAGGAGGTTTTGAGAATGAGAAAGGGAAGGCAAAAGTGATATAATTTCATTATGAGCTTAAAATACATAATAAACAATTTTATAAATTAATCCAAAACTTAATGTACTATATAACTCAGCTACTGACTATTTGACATGTGTCCAACAGCCTCAACATCTTATGTCATGGATATATGATCACCCATGTTCATTTTCTTCCAATTCACAATAGTTAAGAAATTTAAAACACTTGATTATTCTTTAAATTTCAAATGGATAATGAAATAAACACTTTCCTCCTCAAGCTGATACTGATGAATCTTTTATCATAGCAAAAGAAAGCAAATTAGTACATACGAGTCATTTAGTATTTTTCCCCACTGTAATTTTAATGCTATTAGTTCCAACAAGTACTTAGATAGAATGTTCATATTTTGGAAGTAGTCTGAATGGCTGCTTAGCTTGCGGAGTTGTCTTGTATTGTTTGTTTGTGTATTGAAAGATTTCAAAATGATAGCAAAGCTATTATAAGTTATTAGTAGCTTTATTTTTACATGTAGTTACATTTTGTTAAATAAAACTTGAAGAATTCAATTTTTGACAATAACAGTTTAATTCAGCTAATTAAATGCTATTAATTAAATGTATAGTAAAAAGAGATTACTGCTCGAATTATCTGGCAGTAATATTGCAGCTAATATTATAAATACTGTACTGTCTTGAACCTATGGGAAGCAATATTTCTTGTTGTCTTCTATTTTACAAATGCATTAACAAATCAGATGGAAAAAATAGAGACAGAAAAGTTAGAAATCCAGTGGTCTTTTTTTAAGAGAACTGTAAATTTCACAAAAACATGTGTATATGTGCAATCTCACTATGAAAGACAGATGTATAAATTTAGTATTCATAATAAACTATCAACAATCCCAAAAACTAATAGGCAGATTAATATTTTCAAATAGCTTGTAATTTCAAATTTAAATACACTGTCATTTGTGTTTTATGTGTAAATAAAACTGAGAAAAATAAATGCTTTTATTACAAAAATATATCTAATGTGAATAAATTTTTTAAAAATCAAAGCAGTATATTGATAACTACATATGGCTTAAAAGATATTATGCTGATTTTTGTTCATTTAAAGTCAGGTGTTAAAACGATGAACTAAGCCCATAAGTGAGGGACATGTTCAAGATTATAATCATGGTTATAATTGGTTACAGTAATGGTGAGTTCCCCTGACATGTGGAAACTGGAGTTTTGCGGAGTTCAGTAAAATAAGTAAATTAGTAAATAAACAAATAAATAAAACACCAATAAACAACAGCATATTAGTAAATTAAAAGCAGTGTTTCAAACAATGTTATTTCAAAGCAATTCCAACTATTTTGCTTTTATATTTTCTTGCTTTAAAACTATTCAAAATATTTCAAGAAACATATATTTCATTTGACGGGAAGTTCTACATACTGGAAAATTATTCTTACTCACAGAAGTGACATTTTAGTTTCAACCTGCCAGGTGAATTTTATTAGTATGTCATTAATCACTGCCATAGATCTGGCACATGCGGGAAATGACTTAGTGGAGTTTTGAACATTCACATATAACAGAAAAAAGTTTCTTGTTCATTTCTCTCTGTGGTCAGTGAAATATATTTCAATAGGTAATACTACGGGCGTATGTTCAATTTAGCCAGTACTTATCATTATAATTTCAGAATATTACTGATTTACTTTGTTCAATATAATGACATTACTCCATTGACAATTTTTAAATATACCATAGCTAATTTTTTAAAAGTTATCGTTCCTTACATAGTACTATAATATTAAATATTTAAAATGTAGTTTACTTTTATTTTATTGTCATTATTAATATTTCTCAACTACGTTTTTCTAATAGAGAAAATTTCTTCTCATGGATATGGTAAGTGCTTATATTAAATTCTATTTGATAATAATATTTATATGGTTAACTTCTTTGTAATTTTATGTGTTCACAAACAAATGCAAAGATATAGTTGTTTTTTTACACATTTTACTGTGACTGTTATGATTACCAATTACTAGGTAACCCAGTATTACATTCCCAGGTTCATGACTTAGCAATGAAGTTGTAAATAAAATAATAAGAAACAAAACAAGACAACTTACTTGATACTGAGAGATTATGTGCATTAACCAAGCATTCCCAGATAAACAATTGAGTTTATATGTGGTAATATTATTATGTTAGATACATTGAAGAAAATCCTAGCAAATAATATAGACTCTAACCTGTACTTTGAAATGGTGTTTACTCCTAATGGGGAGAAGATTATTATCAAATAGAAGTTTAGTATTGATCTTAATTTTAGTGATACAATATTAATTTTAAACATTACATGCATTTAACTATATGCAAGGGTTTTGCATATTTTATTTACATGCTTCTTACCAAATCCAGACATTGAGAAATACAAATTCTACCATTATTAAAAATGTTTTAATAATAATTTGAGGATTTTGTATAAAATTTGATCACATTTCTATATACTTCAAACGCTCACCATATCAACACTCTTCTCCTTTCCCTCCCTGCCCACAGAACTTTGAGTTACGTCCTCCCCTTACTCCACAGAACCCAGTTTACCTGTGACTGGATATTTTTATCTGGAGACACTGGATTTTTTAAACTCAACTATTTTATTAATAACACGTTTGGCCATTGTACTGAGCAGGTTTAGTTCTCTTTTACATCCAGAAAATTTTAAATTCACAATTTAAAAATCAGTTATATCTAAGGAGCCCACGTACCTGAACTGATATTTGTCTTCCTTGCTTATTTTCCACATCCCACCTGATATTTAATGTTTCTTAAATTTACTATTGTTTTCTTTGGTCTTTTTACATTGTTATGCAGTATGTTTCACTATGACCAATTAGAGTTTATAGATGAATCTTCCAGGTCTTGGGTCTTAGGATCTTTATCTGTCTTTTTAATACTATTGTGTTTTAATATCTATTCTGGAATTATGATGGGTTGATCCAGGCCCAGGTGTATCTGCTCAAACTGTTGCACTAACCTAGGACAATACAATAGTAAACATCGAACCCCTATTCTGATCTACCCAATGGACAGGACATTCTCCACAGTTAGGTGGAGAGCATGGACTGACTCTGACATGGACTCTGGTGCCCCATATTTGACCACTTTCCCTTGGTGGGGAGGCCTGGTGGCACTCAAAGAAAGAATAAGCCGGCTACCAAGACATGACTTGATAGCCTATGACCATATAGTGGGGGAGGAGGTCCCCCTCGGTCATAGACTCAGGGGAGAGAATAGGGTGAAAGTGGGAGCCAGGGAGGAATGGGAGGATACAAGTGATGGGATAACAATTGAGTGGTAATCTGAATAAATTAATAAAATTAAAATAAGAAATTAAAAAAAGAAACAGAAAAAATCTATTCTGTACTATTTATTATCATTTTAAAATTTTTACTATTTTTTATTACTAATTCTTAATTTTGTATTTTAAGTTATTTTATATACACAGTACTAACAATGACAACAAAAAAACCCAGGACATCTTTGTTGTATTTCCCCAGCATTTAGTCTGGTCTTTTGACTTCATCATCTCATTACTTTTACCCTTATATGTCTTTTCATGTCTGACAGTTTCTTAGTCTTGCCTTGCTTTTCATGACCTTAACATTTGGAAGCCAAGGAGTCAGGCAATTTATATTTTAAAAAAATCTCTTAATTTGGCTTTCCATAATCTTTTCTCATTATTTGTCTGGTTGTAGGATTTTGAGACTAATATCACAGAGATAAATGCCCTTTTCATCACATTATGTGAAAGGTTGTCTGATATTGACCTGAGCTTTGACTGGTAACACTGTCTGCAGTTTTTCCAACATAAGAATGGTCAAGATTTTATCAATTTAAAACACTGGTGCTTCAAAGTTTTGCACTTATTCTATGAGTTGATTTTTTTTACATACCTGCAAATGCTTTATAAGGATATTTAATCATGTTGGACATTGTGTAATACTTTTTGTTTTTCATTTATATTGGGTGAGATTTTGCCATATGAAATATTTTGTTTCCCCCGCCCCAGATTCATGTTGCAAAGACTGTTTTTTTCCTTTTACTTATTTATGGGCTGTCAATGACAATGCATAACACTGCTTAGCTGAAGTCTTCGGCCAGCTCTTCCCAGTTCAATTGTGACATGTTGTGAGCCTTGCAATCCTGTCTCTTTTCCTTCATTCCCATCAGCTCACTATTCATAAGATGTCTCTCCTTTCCACACCTTTCAGGAAGGGTCACTTTTCCAAAAGTCATCTTAAATTTTAATCATTCTTATCAGACTTAAAAACATTTCATTCCCAACATATAATGGGATCCTGGAGTTGGTTCTGGTATATTGACTTTATTTTCCTAAGCGATTTGCAATTTTCAGTTTTCTGTTTCGCATTGTTATGACATAAGCTTGAGGAATTTTTTCCTTCCCCTTGCTGTTCACTGTGGCATTTTTTGTAAGATGTACCAGAGGACTCAGATATAGAAGCCAGTCATTGTAAGCTTTTTTATTTATCACCAGTCTTTCTTTTCTAACAATAGGCAATCTTGAGAGGACAGAGAAGTATTATATTAAAAATAATGACAATGTGTTCTGGCATTTCAAGACAGTAATTATGAAGACAATAACTTAAACACAGACTTTAAGGAGCAAATTCAGAGAACCCAGTCTGATTTAATCCTGACTGTTTTTTATATTTCAAGTATAAATCATTAATACACTATACTGATTCTTTTCCATCAACATTATTTATTAGTCAGCATTTGTTTGGAGGTTTACTGTCATGATTCAAAAGCTAGTCATAAGAATTGTTAATAAAAACCGTGTATCCACCTTGTAGTTCAATTTTTAGGTCACCACATTATTAGGTTCTATTGAAGTAGACTAATTTGTGCAATTTTGGCCTTTATTTCTTCATACCTCATGTTCTAAAAATGTGTTTATTGTAAGAAACTCCTAAATTTAACAAAACTATTATTTGGAAGGAGATTATCCCTTTCTCTGTTTGCCTTTAATCTTATAACTAAAATTGTGCAGTCAATGGCCATTAGAATGTCCTAGAAAAAAAAAAAAACGCTCTACTGCTTTGATACACTTGATAAGAAAGCATCAAGACCTGATTTCCAAATGTGCAATGAGCTAGTTCAAGAGTACTTGTAGTTCATTAATTACTGTTTGTGTTAACTACGAAAATGTTTTTTAATTTGTGGGGGGGGTGCGACGTATTTCATTACTAGTTATACTTTTACATTCAAACAGAATATTAGCAGTTCCTTTTCCATTTATTCAACAAATATAAACTTAGCATCTGTTCCATTTACTACAGAAAATATCATGGAAAAGCCAATATTGGAGGATGCAGGAGCAATGAACCTGTAATTTTAATGCATGCAGTCTGAGAAGCAATATGGAAAAATACTTAAGAGAAAAAGGATTTTCTCAGAGCTTATTGCATATGATATTCACATATTTTCACTTGGAAACTATGTTCATTTATTGTAGACTGGGCGCACTTGCATACATTAATGCCCATCCATCTGACCTTCTGTTTCCTGCCCGTACATCACATAGTCACAACTACAATAGTTCTGCTATGTAAAGAGTGAATAGCGAGGAAGAAGGAACCTACTGCTCCACGAACTGAAAGAATGAAGAGCAAAGGCACTAACATTTCCTAGGTGTCCTAAAATATGAGTCATCAACTCTGGGGCATGATCATTGCACAGCAATCCCAGCATGCAAGGGTCGATGGGACAAAAGGGTTCTGAGACAAATCTGCACGATGCATCTGGAGACAAGACATCTCGGCCAAATGAAAGTTGGCTGAGGTATGAGTGCACAGAGAAACAGGACATTCGCAAATATGACAGTGTCAGTTTTACAGGCTGTATTATATTGGTAGGCATCACTCTGCAAACAGTGCAGAGTTTCATGCCACACACAGAGAATGGTATAGGATATGATCATGAGTAGAAATTTTATTATATTTTGTAACATACATTTGAGTTAGCATATAAATGAAGAAATCGCAATTAGTAAAGCCATCCAAAGAGATAAAACACCTTCAACAAATACGTTAGAAAAAAGTATAGAAACCACTTTTTAAAGCATTTTTAAGAATATTTTAAGCATCATAATTAATATATCTGTATATTATGATTATGTGTGCATATAAAGTGAGAGGTGTGCCACAGGGTGAAGCAAAGGTCAGAGTACAATTTAGTGTGCTCAGTTCTCTCCTTGCACTTTTGAGTGGGTTTCAGCAAATAAAATCAGGTGGCCAGGCTTGTGTAGCAAGCACCTGCTGAGTCATATTGCTGGTCCTCTTTGTTTGTTTGTTTGATTTTGTTTTTGATACAGGGCTTCTCTGAAGAGCTTTGGCTGCCTGGACTCATTTTTTAGAGTAGGCTGGCCTCAAACTCAAAGAGATCTTCCTGCCTCTGCATCCCTAAGACTTTTCTTTTAATATTGTAGCTTTAACAGCAATGAAAGACAAGCCTTCCAGCACAGAGCACAACTGAAGAAAAAAAGGATCAGAGCCACGACTCACATGTATGTAATTTGCTCCTGTAATTCTGTAACTCTACAATCTACAAATTCTGTGATTTGATACAAATTCTATTCATATTCGGAGAATATGTTTACTTAGTGATAACTTAAGAAATACTATCATTTATTCATGATTTTTATATTATAATTTTTTATTTAATTATATATTTTTCACAGATATATTATATCTCAAAATTATATACAACATTAATTTTCAGCATGTGTGCATAGTTGATATATTGGAAATTATTCTTTTTTATGTGAAAAAAAGTCAGGAGACATCTATCTTCTCTTGAAATGAAATGAGAGCTGCAAAGAATGAGAAGCCAATGTGCATACGTGAACTCACAGAGACGTTAGCCGCATGCACAGAACCCACACAGGTACAAGCCAAATGTGATCCTAGCACTGAGAGAAAAGAGTGGACAGGAGCTCCAATCACTAAGGAAGATGCTGTCTCCAATTAACATTTGCTTTTGGGAAAAAGCAGTTTTCTTCCATAGAGTCTCATTGAGTATATTAAGCATAATTAATGTTAGGGTTTTATGTAATAAAATAATAAGTTAAATCAAAAGTAACAAGTAGAAAGAACTCACTTGCATGGTAACCATTTAGCAATGAGAAACAGAAAATATTTCAAATAATTATCTCTATTAGCCTACCTCAAAGACGTGAATAACATAAGCACAGAAACAGTATTGCTTAACATAAAATTATGCAAACAAGAAACCCATGGAACAATACAAATTATACATGCTTATAAATTATATATCATAATCACTACTGTCCTTTTGTATAACATGTACTGTGTTTCTCATTTTATTTTCAATACATCAAAATTGATTTCTTACGCAAATTTTATTCTTCTTAACCTAATTCATGGGGATCCTTAAAATCATGAGTTTTTAGGACCCTCTGGATCCTTCATAATATTATGATGGGCGGATCTGGGCCCAGGGGTCCTGCTCAAGCAATGGTACCAGCCAAGGACAATACGTGCAGTAAACTTCGAACCCCTACCCAGATCTAGCCAATGGACAGGACATTCTCCACAGTTGAGAGGAGAGTGGGGACTGACTTTTCATGAACTCTGGTGCCTCATATATTACCATGTCCCATGGATGGAAAGGCCTGGCAGCACTCAGAGGAAGGATAGCAGAATATCAAGAAGAGACTTGATACCCTATGAGCATATACAGGGGGAGGACTCAGTCACAGTCATAGGGTAGGGGAGTAAGGGGAAAATGGGAAGGAGGGAGGAATGGAAGGATACAAGGGATGAGATAACAATTGAGATGTAATATGAATAAATTAATAAAATATATTAAAGAAATAAAAACGAGCTTTTGTTGGTTGTTTGGTTTTTGTTTTATCTTTCTTACTTGTAGATTCTTCTTTAATTCAATAGATATATTAGCTTTCACTTGCTTCTTAGAGACAGAGAATTGTTTTTCAGAGCTTACAAAACTATGAAATAAATGGAAATTTGGCATAAAAACTACTTGCAATAATGAGATAAAAGATGCTAATTTAAGGGAATTAAAAAGGAACTCATTGCCCATCTTGTTTCCTTATATTGTTTGAGAAAATAACATATTAGCTATTTTGGCACAAAGCAGCCTTCCTACAGAGTACCCTTCAATTTTTTTCATTCAGGGAGGCATTTTCCTGTAAGAGATTCTGACAGGAAAGTAACAATTGAGGTTTTACATCTTGAAACTTTTGTTGTTTACTTGTAAATAAGAATGGCAAATACAGCTGTCAGACTAATTATGTCAACTAAATTGTTGAAGATGGAAACTGGAAAGAGACTCAGCATTTGCTGTTATATATTATATATGTTACATTTTTTTTAGTCATGACAGAAAAAGGATGCAGTACACAGTGCTGATATCCAGGAAACCTAGATGCAGTGGGACTTATAATGAGTCATCTGTATCACAAACAAAACCGTTGAAGTGAACCTAACTAAGGAGACCCCTTCCCTGCAAAGGGTGAGGTTTGAGTGTCCTTATCATAACTACTGGTAGGTGACAGTGTACTATACTGAAGCTAGTAATGAAGTCGGCCCTGTGGGACCAGTCGGCCGAGTATGACTTCCTCTAAGCTACATGTTAGATAGGCATTCTATTTACACATCTTTCATTAGTTGTAGAAAAGAAAAATATTGATTAGATTTCTATAGATTCAGCTCATTTTTCATAAGTGTAAGTGGTAAAATAAATCTGTTGTTGAATAGGTATATTTTTAGTACAACGGCCTCATATCATTTTACTCAAAGAAATGTAATTATGTGATAGACTTCATTTGGACTGTGTAAAAGATGAGGAACTTTCTTGTCCTCACAGGAGACCATCAAGGATGGCAGATCTGGACCCAAGACGGCCCTGACAGACTGTTGTACCAACCAAGGTCAGTGCATGCAGTAAACGTAGACCCCCTGTTCAGATCTAGCTAATGGACTGCTCATTCTCCATGGTTGTGGGGAGAGCTGGGACTGCCTCTGAAATGAACTCTGGTACCCATGATTTGATCACTTATTATTGGTGGGGAGGCCTGGCAGGACACACCGAGGAAAGGGAAGCAGGCTATCCAGATGAACCCTGATATGCTGTGGCCACATCGTAAGGAAGAGGTCTATGGGAGGGGACTAGGGCAGAAGAGGGAGGGAAGGTAGGAATGGGTAAAATACAAGCTAGGTGATAACATTCAGAATGTCATCGGAATGAATTATAATAAATGTTAAAAATTTTAAGCTGTTTTGACTTTTTCCTTTTTTCTTACCTAGTAGTTTTTCAAATATATTTTATTAATTTATTCATATTATATCTAAATTATTATCCCATCCCTTGTATCCTCCCATTCCTCCCTCCCTCCCATTTTCCCCTTACTCCCCTCCCCTGTGAATGTGACCCCTTTATATGCTCATAGGGTATCAAGTCTTATTTTGGTAGCCTGCTAGCCTTCCTCTGAGTGCCACCACACCTTCCCATCCAGGGGACGTGGTCAAATATGGGGAACCAGAGTACGTGTGAAAGTCATACCCCACTCTCCACTCAACTGTGGAGAATGTCCTGTCCATTGGCTAGATCTGGGTAGGGGTTTGAAGTTTACTGCACGTGTTGTCCTTGGCTGGTGCCATAGTTTGAGCAGAAGCCCTGGGCCCAGATCTGCCTATCATAATGTTCTTCTTGTAGGTTTCTAGGACCCTCTGGATCCTTCTATTTCCCCATTCTCCCATGCTTCTCTCACCTAGAGACCCAATAGTATGTCCTCCTCTCTGTCCCACTTTCTTGGTAAGTGAAGACTTTCATGGGACATGCCCCTTGGGCTAGTGTCCAGATACAAGTAAGTATATACCATTTGAGTCTTTCTGCTTCTGGGTTAACTCACTCAGTATGATCATTTCTAGTTCAATCCATGAACTTTTTTCTTATGTGTGTTTTATAACAAGTTATTTTTTGTGAGATAATATCAAGGAATATTATTCTGAAATATAATGTACTGCTAAATATATTATGCATGAACTATATTCTGATTTTTTTCTGTACCTGATGTAATAAATCAGGGTCCAGCTCAATGACTGAGGAAGTAAGGAAGCTTTTTGACAAGACTGATAACCTGACCTGAGTCCCATCATCAGAATCCAGATGGTAGAAAGACAGAATCAACACTCTAGAGTTTTCTGACTTCTACAAAGGAATGGTACACAAACATATGCCTCTCCCCTATAACACACATAATGTAAACAAGGAGAATTAAATCAATAATGTTCCAACAAATTTCTACATGTTTTTAGGATTCTTCTCAGCACTATACTAATACCAACACAACTATTAGTTCACTCTCACCCTTGGCCAGAGACTGATTGTAGTGGTTGTAAACATGTTTCTGTTTTGATCCCATGTGTGGGTGGTGAAACAGACTTGTGTGAGGGTGTGCAGTGTTTGTCTGCTGGAAACAGATGTGTGAAAGGACACGTGCTGTTTTTCTAATAAAATAGGAACTGCTTCTTTTGGGGGCATGGTCTTTGACAACTGATAAACATCCTAGTACAGGATTCTGAGAGGAGTCTAAAACCAGAGGCTTGCTTCTTTTTGGTGTTGGCATTGCTTTCTATCGTTTGGCTGTTCATCGCTCTGCTTTGAGATGCTCCTGGAAAGAAACGTTCCAGCGAATGCTTTGAGGTTCTAGGTTCCAACTGATGCTTCGGACTCAAGCTGCTGAAGTTGCAGTCACCTTTGTGTATAGCTCATTTGCTGTTTAACAGGTCTACTGATACCCTGATGACAAAGAATGGAATCACTCCAAGGAACTGAGTCTAAAAGGATGTCCTTCTCTTGTTTCCCTTAACCTCTTCTCTCTCCTATCTAAGGTAGGTGGGTTATAAGGAAGGTATACACATTAAAGATCCCCAAATAAAGGAAGTTGAAAAAGTTCAAAGCCTACCACTGATTTTCAGTTATAATGTGCAGTTTCAGTAGTTAATAGGAAACTAACAAAGTAGACTAGACCAAGCAATATTGTAACTGCTTTATGTTTATTCCTAGACCAAAACAGGCAACTCTGGGAAGTATTGCTCACTCACAAGCCTCTGGAAAAGACAAGCCAAAATTTTCATTTCATTTGTTTTTGTACTTGACATGAAATTTCACTGTTTGGGGATTTCAAAAATCCCATGACATAAAATTAAAATCAAGTATCTATAATTATTAACTATCATCTCCTATTTATTAAATTCAGATCTTACCCACAAAGTAATGATCTTATTTGGAAAATGGTGCAGTTGCTAAGAGATATACGTAAGTAACAGAGTAGATTTTATTTACTGTTTTCTACATATAAATGTGTTTGTACCCATCTAGTAAAATACATATCTGAAAATCTTACGCTTTTACTTAGTTATCATGACAAAATTAGATAAAAGATGATTAAGACTAGTAACAAAAATGTAAAGTACTAAAGGTTTAATGTAAAATCAATTTTAGAAGAAAGATTCATAAGATAGATGTAGCATTATATAAAAGTGGGAATACAATATATCACAAAATGTCTTGTATTTGTGTTTTTAAAAAGTAAGAAAGGCATCTGGTGCTTTCTCTTGAAATTAGGAATAATTCTACATCAAGACCCAGATATACAACTCCTGGGAATATACCCAAAAGATGCTCTCCCATACAACAAGGACATTTGCTCAACTATGTCCATAGCAGCTTTAGTAGCCAGAAACTGGAAACAACTTAGACGTCCATCAACTGAAGACTGGATTAAAAACTGGTACATTTGCACAATGGAATACTGTTCAGCCATTAAAAGCATGGACATCTTGAGATTTGAAGGCAAATGGATGGAACTAAAAAAAGATTATCCTGAGTGAGGCAACGCAGACACAGAAAGACACACATGGTATATACTCAATCATAATCAGATTTTGGCCACATAACACAGGATAACTGCACTACAATACAGAGACTGAAACATCAACCAAGGACCATGTATGATGTGGACCTAGACGCTCTGCTCAGATGAAGTAGCACAGTCTCATTGTGGGTCCCACAATGCAGAGAGGCGGGACTGCTATAGATATGCACTCTGGCCACTAAACTTACCCCTGGCAGAATGGCCTTGCCAGGCTACAGAGGAAGAAGTTACAGGTAGTACAGATGAGACTTAATAGGCTGAGATCAGATCTTAGCGGAAGAGATCTCCCCGTTCTGAGGACTAGGGGAGGGTGGTAGAGGGAATAATGGAGGGAGGGGAATTAGGAGAGAATGAGAGAGGTGGCTACAATCAGGGTGTGAAGAATTTAAACTTCAGAACAAGCAGGTAAGTTATATTGCTAATCCCATTATGTGGAAATAGCTCTGAGACTGGCTGAGACATGATTGTCTAGGCATAGACAATGCTTCTTGTTGGCCGCAGAATCCCTATGAATTAATATTAAATGCCATTCCTTCTATGGCATGAATCAAGATTTACAGATGTCTTTTTTCTGCTCACCTTATACATTTAGAATTTTAGGACTGTATAATACTTGTGAGAAATTGCATGTTTTCAGAACAAAAGAACAGGACACTGACATTGGATCAGACATGACAGCATTTATTCCTCTCAGCATGCTGGACACTGACATCCTGCGTCCTTTGTGTTCCAGCACCAACTGCTTCAATTGCTGTTCTTCATCAGAACATGACAGCTCCCAGGACACTTTCAAAGAAAGCTTCTAATCCCAATTGGTCCAGCATTTCAGACTGTCCCACACAGGACTCTAATTAAGCCTAGAATTTCTCAACATTTAGAAACTAGACCATGAATGCTATTCCTAGCTTGTTTGGTCATTTTCCCACTTTTATTTGGGCCGCTCCAAAGGTATTATTTGTCCCAAATCAACCAGAAGAAATTGTAAGAGAATGACAGCCTATTTCCTTTAAAGGGGAATAAGTAGGTTTTTTGGTTGCTTTATTGGGCTATAGAGGGTTATTTTCAATGAGAGTTAGTTGCAAGTTATTATTGGTCTTATTTAGAGAGAAAACAAGATTGGACTCAGGCATGTATCTTTTTTCTTTTATCTTCCATTCTTAGGTTTGGAAATAGGAGTTGAAAAGCAAGATGAGGGAATATAAAAATATATATGGAAGATAGAACAAAAGTAGATTATCATATTTACTCCTCAATTTAATACTTCAATAGTCACTTACAAGGTTATTTTTAACTCACTGGTATAGAATTTTCTATATAGATACAAAATAAATTTAATTTTGGATTCAGTGGTGTAGAATTCAAATGTAATATTATTCTTTACACACATTATATGTATTTATAATCTAATATGAGGCATTGTACCCATATAACTCAATTATAATTCAACGTTTACTTCCAATACTTTGAAAGGGCTATTGCAGGCTGTTTAGGATAAATAAGTTATACATTTTAATTTTTAGTTGATCAAATCATGGTTGTATCAATAACTAGTCTATTTTTAATCACAAGATTATACATCTTAGGTGCAACAGATAGATATGCTTCTATAGAAAGATAAGGTAAAATAGTTAGATAAGGTCTTTAAAAACCTCAGAGACGCATTGAATATGGCATTTTAAAATGATTTTATTATTTTAAAAATTCACTGACAATGAGACAGGTTAACTCCTGGAAGCACCCTGTCTACCTCAAAAAGGATGATGTGCATCAAAGAACCTCCTGATAAAGATGGTGTCAAATGTGGCAAAATGTCCTAGGTTTTTTATTTTATAAACTTATTCATATTATATCTCAATGGCTATCCCATCCCTTGTATCCTCCCATTCCTCCATCCCTCCCATTTTCTCCTTACTCCCCTCCCCTATGACTGTGACTAAGGGGGACCTCCTCCCCCTGTATATGCTCATAGGGTATCAAGTAGGCTACCAACATGTCCTAGTTTCTACCACAGACAGAATTCTGCCTAAAAAAGGGCAAGCGTGGACGTAGGTAGAGTCAATGACCAAATTCTGCCAAGACAGGGTAAGCAAGTCCTCAATAATTCTTGTGACACAAATATGTCTGTCAGATATATTGGGCCAGAAAGCTAAAGATGATGTGCCAATGTTATGGAGAGTCTTGGGTGACTGCTGAGGTAGCAAACTGTCTCTGTCATCTTCTCATTTGGAAAGCTACCAACCTGCACTCCGTGTATGCTCAGGTAATCAATTTTATTCCTTCTCAAGTGTGATCAGGTTGAAGACCAGATACTTTAGTTTTACAATTAAACTTAGTTGTTTAGGGGTTAAGAAATTTTTAGGTCTATACAGATGTTTTAAATTGATAATGACAAGATAATGATAGATATTGACTTACGTTCAAATTTTTAGATGCACCAAGATAGGAAAGATGTTTTCTTAAAGGCTGGCAAATACAAATAAGCCAAAACAGTATGAATATAATGTTTATAAAAATCCTTAATGAGTCATGGTTCTTCCTGCCATAGGTAGCTTATTGTATGTGTGTGTAAGAATATAAATGTTATTGTAAAAACTTTTATACCCTATGAGGATATAAAGGGGGAAGAAGTGCCCCCTCAGGCACAGTCATAGGGGTGGGGAGTAAGGGGAAAATGGGAGGGAGGGAGGAATGGGAGGATACAAGGGATGGGATAACCACTGAGATGTAACAAGAATAAATTAATTATAAAAAAATATTTCATAAAAGAAAGTAAGAAAGGTTCCATAAAGTTAAAGTTGTCCTCAAAACATAAAGGGGAGGTTAGTTGTCAAGGAGACAGAAATTAAATCTATAATTAAATGTTCTTGGTGGTTCTGGTAGGTTATTTAAATAAAGGAATATTTCATTTTATCTTCCTGTGAAGAAAGATAAATTGACTTTAAAAACCAACTCTTTAGTGAAAACAGCAGTTTTAAAAGAAGTTAAAATTATAATATCTCATTAGATACAATCAATTTATCTGTTGGTCTCATGATAGAAAAAAAGAGAGGAGTTAAGAGAAAGATAATTTGTTGCATGGAAAGAGAAACCTTCAGTGATATCAGCAAAGGATTGTGAAGAGAAAATATAATACTGAATAAGTAAACAAATATTGGCATTCATTTAATTTTACAGAAATGGGTTACCCTTTACATTACCTTATAAAGCTAATTTCCATTTTGTTATTTGTTTTTCTATGTTTTCTACTTGCAAGTTAGCAAATTAAAATTAAGATTTACTGGTAGACAGTGACCAAAACTTAGGAAACGTTCTCCGATGTCTTTCTTACAAACTCCAAAAAGATGTTCTTTCCTCAAATAGTTGTTTGTGTTTTTTTAAGGAAAAGATAAAATTTCCTTATGTAATCTTTAAAAAAAATATCAAACACAACATATATTATTGGCCTTACTTTCAATGTAGAATTGTCTTACTTAACTGTTATACTAAATATAGTTTAATTTTAAGGTTGTGGAGAACTCATGTAAACATGTAAGCAGTATTTAGTCTTTAAAATATGTGTGTGTTTGTGTGTGTGCACAAGAAAAAACCTTTCAGCAGAGCTGAAGGAATAAACAGAATTGTCTGCATTCAAGACACTGTAGTGGTACTGGTTGGTGAGTCACCATTGTATCATGTTCTTAAGACCCTTAACTTGGGGGAAGGGCCATAAATATTTAAAAGTGTTAGTTTTACAATAAAATAAGCGATGAGTAGTATGACATTTTGCTATTCACTTAAACATTCTAAATTTACTTTATAACAACAGGGTACAGCTTTCTGTAAAATTAGAGGATCTTAGTATTTAAAAGTGTGTACTGTGCTGCAGTAAGATGAGTTTTTCTTTCTATATTAATCAATACAGTAAATTATTAAGGCAGTCTTTCTTTATTCAGCTAGTTCCCCAATGACTGACACAGAAAGATTATGACTTATTTTTAAGCTATAAGCACTATGCTGGGCAGATTCAACCTACACTAATCCTAGTACTTTTTAAATCCACATAAAAACCAATCCCTTGCCAATCTGATGACTCCCTTGGTAGTCAGCTCCCCTAGCCTGCTCCTACAGCCACATGCTATGTGCCATCTTATTTCTCCTTCTCTCTTCTTCTTCTGGCTTTTCCTCCTACTTCAATCGCAAGTCCAGGCACCTAAAACTCTGTCTCCCTCTCCTCTACCCAGTCATAGGCTTCAACATCTTTATGTATCTAATCAGAGATAATTGGGGAACATTACATGCCTACAGGGGATAGAGTTCAATATTCATAACAATGTCCATGTCATGTGGTAACTGAAAATCACATTTGAAAGCAGTTGTCCCTCCAAAAATGTCGAGCTAGAGATATTGTGTAGCATAGCAGGTGACTCACAACCACTTGGAACTCCACTTCCATGGGATCCAATGCCCTGTTTTTGTCTCAACAGGCATTTGATCATATGTGATGTGTAAACATATACTAAGTCATAAACAAAATACAAAATTGTTAAAACCCATTTTTAAAGTCAATGCGTCTACATTGTATGACATGGTGGTTAATGTATGAAGGATTCTGGAGGAATATCCATTGTTATAAAGGTGACAAAACTGATATCTCTAATTCAGATTTTTGAAAAATGTATGTAAAGATTGAAATAAATTCACAATTTGTTGCCTTTTACTGGGTGGTTTATATTTACCAGTATCATGACTTTCAAAATATTGACACATCCAGTAAACCAAAAGCTACGTGAAATATATTTGAATGTAATATTGTTTCATTGGATATTTGTTTTTATATGAATGCTTAATCGTTCTGCCATTCTATTTTTTTTTTTTGTACAAAGCATTCAAAGTTACCAAGTAGAAACACTTTTAAAAGATAATTACAAAAAGAGTGCTAAAAATAAAATTTTCCACAGTTTTAAAAACTTACCGTACTTATACCAACTCATATTATTTGGACAGAAAATGGCTGAATTTTGTTCTTTAAAAAATGAGCCTTGCTTAGTCATAACTTGCAATGATCTTAAAAGAAAATTTTTTTGCAAATTTGGACCATGAAATCTGGTGACAATCCCTACTGTTGTTGTCATCTTAGCATCTCTAGTTATTAGGAGGTTGAATTTTGAGTGAGTAGAACATCAAGAATGTGGAAATATGAAGTTATAGAGCCATGATTGTGTTGGGTAATTGCCTTTAAGAGCCCCAGGCCCTATGGTTTTTTTTTTTTTTTTTTTTTTTTTTTTTTTTTTTTTTTTTTTTGAGGTATAATAAAATTTTCTCAGAATATTTCACTAAACTTAAAAGCCTTTTAGCCCTCACCAGCCATGGGAAACATCTAGCTTATCCCTTGCTGCCTGCCTGGTCCACCTGTGGCACAGAAAAAAAAAAAAAAAAAAAAAAAAAAAAAAAAAAAGAGTGTTTAGGCTCTGTTCCCTGAAGTCTGTTGTCAGGCCTACGACAAGGTTTCCCTTCCCAAGAAGGCCTAGAGGACCCAAGGAGCATTCAGTTTAAGTAGGGCACAGGCAGGAAAGATGAGAAGCAGGCTGTTCCTTGAGCTCCATTGTCAAGCGCAAGGCTCTACTTGCCTCTCCTCAGAGCCCTGCTGACATCAGAAACATCAAGCAAACACCAGTGACAACCAGATGTCTAAAGAAACCACTCAACAAGACCCAGGGCAATATGGCACCATCATATAGCTCAGGTATCCTAATAAAACAAACCCTCGATATCCTAACACAGCGGAAGTACAAGAAGATGACCTTAAATCTACTCTTACAAAGACAATAGAGACCTTTAAAGAGAAAATTTATAAATAACTTAAATAAATACAGGAAAATAAAATCAAACAGGTGAAGGAAATAAAGCTGTTCAAAACCTAAAAATGGAAATAGCAGCAACGAAGAAAACAGGAACTGAGGGGATCTTGGAGATGGAAAATTGGGATAGGCAAACAGGAGCTATATATGCATGCATCCCCAAGAGAATACAAGAGATGGAAGACAGAATTTTAGACATAAAAGATGCACTAGAAGAAATTAATACATTGGTCAAAGATAATTTTAAATCTACAAAAGTTTCTGATGCAAAACGGGCAAGAAATCTGAGACACTATGAAAAGACCAAACATAAAATAACAGGAATAGAAGAAGTAGAGAACTCTTAGCTCCAAGACCCAAAAATTAATTTTCAACAAATAATAGAAGAAAACTTCCAGAACATAAAGAAAGAGATGCCTCTAAACATACAAGAGGCTAACAGAACACCAAAAAATATGGACTGAAAAAAAGAAAATCCTCACAGTAAATTTAAAAGCAGCAAGGGGAAAAGACCATATTATATGGTATTGTGTAGCCACCGTGTTTCTCTGCTTCCTTTTGTCTGGATGACCTTTCTATTGATGAGAGTGGTGTACTGAAGTTTTCCACTATCATTGTATGAGAGTCAATTTGTTATTTTAGCTGAAATAATGTTTCTCCTAATATGAACTTGGATGCCTGTGTTTAGGGGATAGGCAATGTCTTCTTGGTGGATATTTCCTTTGGTGGGAATGTAATCTCTTCCCTATTCCTTCAGAGTGGTTTGATGTGAAAGTCTGTTTTGTCAAATATTAAATAGGGTTACACCAGTTTGTTTCTTTTGTCCATTTTCTTAGAATATCTTTTTCTAACCTTTTACCTTGATGTAGTGTCTATCTTTCATATTAAGGTGGTTTCCTGGTAGCGGCATGATGGATTCTGTTTTTGTGTCTAATCTATTACTCGTTGTGTTTTAATAGGAAGTTGAGACCACTGATATTGACAGTTATCAGTGAGCAGAGTTTGTTGATTGCTGTTAATTTATTATTTAGTTGTGGGATTTGCCTCCCTCTTTTGGCATATATGTCTGAGATTATTATTTGTGCATTCTGTGGTGTGGCAAACCTCTTCATATTGAAACTTTCCTTCTAGTATCTCACTCGGTAGAGCTGAATTTGTAGATAAACACTCCTTAAATTTGGTTTTATTATGCAGTGTCTTCCTAGATCTATTGTGATTGAAAGTTTGCTGGGTATAGTGGTCTGGGGTAGTAATTCTGGTCTCTTAGAGTTTGTAGAAGATCTGTTTAGGCTTTTAGAGTCTCCATTGAATTGGCAGATGTTATTCTAATAAGTCTGCCTTATACATATCTGGGTCTTTTTCCTTTGTAAAGTTTAATATTCCTTGCCCTGTACATTTATTATTTTGAATATTACGTGCAATGAGGTATTTATTTTCTGTCCAGTCTATTTGGTGATATATTTCTTTCAGGTTAGGTTTTTTTTTCTTCTATGATTTTGCTAAAAATATTTTCTGTTCCTTTGACCAGAATTTCTTCTCCTCTCCTATTATTTTTAGATTTGGTATCTTCATAGTATCCCAGGTTTTCCAGATGTTTTATGCCTTGATTCTTTCAGATTTAATATTTTCCTTAACTTACGTGTCTGGGGTTTTTCTCTTTTCTCCCTTTTTTTCAAAGTCTGAGATTATCTCTTCAGTTTCTTAATTTCATGTAAGGGGCCATGTGAGAAAAACAGCAAACAGTCTTAGAACTTCTTCCAGCAAATTCTTTTGGTGATATTTTCCTCTGACTTCTTGTTTGAGTTTCTAAATTTTTTATGTTTGCTTTTTCCTCAGTTTAGGTTCCTTATTTGATTCTATTTACATTTTCCTGTCTTACAGTTTTCTTCACTTCATTCTACTGTATTTTTGTGTTTGCATAGATTTCAGGAATGGACTTATTTTCTCTCTAAGAGCCTTGCTCTTACTCACAATAGCTAACTTGAAGTCATCTTGTGATTCAGCTATTGTGCATTTCTCAAGGTCTACTGAATGTGGTTGCTGGTCTCTAATGGATACATACTACGTTGGCTGTTGTTGATTTTGCTTTTAAGCTAACATCTGTGTTTAGGATTATTGTAATTCTAGATGTTGGTATATGTCTATCTTTTTCATGTGGTTTTCCATTTGATGGTTTCTATTGGCCACACTGGATCTTAGTAGCATGTGTTGGCTGTGGGATAGTAAGTAGGTAGGGCTTCTGAGCCTATGCCGGGTGTGACCCCAGGGACCCCTTGTAGAACATGTTTGTCAGTACTAGGAGATGGTATGCAGGATGGAGATAGGCTGGATGGGTGGAGGGCTGAGAGGACTCACCTGGATGAGGAAATCTGGGTCTATCACAAAGCTCTGATGCCCTTCCCATTTTCAGGGAAAGAGTGATGATTGTTATAGGGTGAGAAAAAGAAATAGAGTGAGTAAGAAAATGTGTAAGAGAGGATCTGGTTAGTTCCTTGCGAGCAATGGCAGAGGAAATGGGGGGTTCACAACAGATGTTCTGCTATAAACCTCAGGAGAAGACTGTGGAATTAAAATTGAAGGGAGGAAAGGAGAGTGAAAATCACCTGCCTGATTTCCTGGTTAGTTTGTTCCTTGGTTCCTCCTGTGTTTCCAAGAAGAGACTGTCTTGTACATTGTTGAGTGAGACAATATTTCTATTTTTATGCCATATGAGCATAGGTGATTTTTATATAGCATCCTAGAAACACACAAAGAGAACAAACCATAGTTATCTTTGTGATATTGACTAATCTGGTGGTTTCTATTTGTTTTAATTTCCTTCAAAAATATCATTGAGGTTTTTTTTATCCACTCCTCTCTTGATGGAAATCTAGTTTTAGTGTATAACTTAGATATTTTTGATAACATGTTAATAAAGACTGATGTCCAAATTAGCCCATGATATGTTACTTTGGAGTCCATTATATACGATGCCTTATTTCATAGCAAAAAATAAAAGAGAAAATAGGAACATTCCTTTAAAATATCAGTGTCTGGTAAGCTAGTTCCATTAATAAATATAACAAGCAGCAACCCTACAGTTAAATGTAATATTTGAACAACGGCCTCAACTGTCTAGACATAAAATAAATACCAGTAAGCCCAAAAAGAATCTCATAAACATGCTTTGTAAGATTGCATTTTGTTTTTCAATATAGGTAATTAAGGAGTGATGAAAGAACTAAAATTAACTTAAGGATTTGAAATTTTTGAAAGTATGTTCTCAAACTATAATATTATTAAATTAGAAATCAGGTAAAAGAAACAAACTTGGAAGTTCAAATAGTATTTCAAAAACATAAGTAAACAACTATTACCTTAAAAGGAAATCACAGTAGAAGGGGTAAGGTAGCTGTGAAAGTACATAAGCAGGGAACTGGATTGGGTATAACTGCGGAACACTGCTGCCTCACATAGCAATTTGTGTTTTCTGACAGTCAGAATGCTGATTTATCCTTAAGCATCCTTGAAGCTACACCTAGATTGTTGCAATTATATAAGAACCTAAGGCAACAGGTAATTCTTTCAGACATGTACAATAATAAATTTTTGCATGTCTCTAGGAAGACCGAATGTCATTTTACCACTGGCATTATGATTTTCATATCCTCTTTATTGATAGAATCATGGAAACATACAAGTAACAATGTCCAGTTCATTTATTATGAGCATGAAAAAGTTACCTTGCCCATAAATACACTACACTCCTCATGCATGTTTTTGAAATTCCTATTTAAAAATTAAAATGTAGAACCCTTTGTATACACCACACTTTTGGTAGTGCCCTCTGAACTCTTGCTAAATAAACTTAAGCTGTCTGTACCTTATGATTAAATTCTCTCCTTCAAAAGAGAAGAATCCAAAGACTCCCAACACTTTAACATTAATTTATACAGAAGTACAGCATACAAGCAAAACAAAATAGACAGACAGGATAGTGCTGAAATTAGACTCCGATTGAAGTTTATAATTGGATACATCAGAATTAAAAAGAATAGTGTCAAAGCAATGACTCTTCTCTGACAGCATAATGTGCACATGTAGATTGCACTCTACCCCAGGGAGTGAATCTGCTTAACACAAGAATAAACATGTAGTTTTCAAATTAGATTTAAATATACAAACTAATTTCACAGTGCTGAGTATTTTTAAAGAACAAAACAACTCTTGATAATACCAGTGCTATCTGAATAAAGCCATATTTGTATTTGTCAATTTCTCACAAACTTTTTGAATCTAGATCATGTAATAAATAGAATCTAAATTGGAGAATGTAGACCTTAATACTCATCAGGTACATGAAGTATGATTTTCAAGGGAATGTCTAAAATGATGGATTTGATTAATAGGCTTTGAAACATTTTTACTTTAATTTCAGGTGGACATGCCAGCTTCTGTGGACCATAAGTATAGATTAGAGGCTCATGATAATTTACTACACCTAACATGATATGAATATTTACAATACACATATATACAAGTAAAAACAAAATTTTAACATGTCATTTCTCTATTTTTATACTTCTAAAATTTTCCCCTATTTTATTTTAAATTCAACTCATGAGATAAAATTAAAGTGTGTTGGAAGGAATGGGGTATTTTCCACATGAAGATCTTTTGAGGATGGAACACTACTCCATGTCATCTGTGTAATAGAGTGCATCAATAGGTGAGCATTGTAGAACTTGCACATTTAATATCTTCATTAGGTGCTGAAATGATTTCAAAGCTTTACTTCATCCAATTTAAAGCTGAGGGGCATGAGCAAATTGCTCCAGCTCCATCATAGTGCACAGTAAATGAAATCATATAAGCGCAGATAAAATACCTGTGGACAGCTTCTCTGTCAGCATTTTAAGAGATTATTGATGGAACAAATCTAAAAGGGGCTTAAGGAGAACTAAGGAACCAAAGATAGCTTTAAAGGAAAGGAAAGCTGTCTCAATTTACTTTCCACAAATTAGTGAGTAACTGGAAACATGTCAAAGTTATATACGACTTTCTCTCCTGGAACTTAAAAGCTGATATCCATGTAAAATGGGTATTTTCCTCTAAAGACCCTCTTTAAGTAAGAAGTATATATAAGAAAACAGAATATAGATAAAAATCCAGTTCATATTTTGTAATGCATACAGGGCTACAAGCATTGATGTGCATTTACATGATAAACATAGATAAATAGGGGTAATTGCAGTTTTGTGACAAGAAGTGCATAGAGAAAAGAAATTAGAAATTGAGCAGTATTTACAAATGGACAATGTAATATGCTGGAAAATGGTGATTTTACAATTCCTGGCTGACAGGTAGAAGCCAGTCATTTACTGGGCATGACGGCACAAACTTTAATCCCAGCACTAGTAAAGCCCTGGCACATAAATCTATAAGGATTCCACGTCTGTAGGATAAACATACAAGATTTCCAGTCCAGGCAAGGATTGGTGCTTAGATCTGCTCTCCAAAAACAAAATATAAACACACAAAATCCAATGTTGTTTTTAAAAATCCCTACATCTGGACCTGTTTTAAAAATGTGATCTTTGATCTTTGATTACATTCTTTTCACTATAATAATTACAGAAGATAAGCTTCATAAATAAGCTCTCAAATGAGGTTGCAAGTTACAACTGAATAAATCCTTATACTAGCTTCTAAGAAAATATATTTTTAACTCTTTAAAGCATGGCTTTATTTTTTGAGATAATATGATGGAAAATAGCATGTGCGTGTGTGTGTATGTATGTAAACATGAAAAAAGCAATTTTCATTTGTACAACTAGATAAAATAAAAATACACTTTGTACAATATTTGAAATGTCTTTAACGCTAAAATAATTGCTAGAGTTGAGATAAAAAATTGCTTGTGCATTCTCTTTTAAAGAGAAAAGATGTCTCAAAATTTCAAATAGCATTCCATATTATATACAAGAATATTATAGAAAGCATATTTAGAATTTTTATTTCCTTCTTTTGTTTCTCTTTTCTTTTCTTTTTTTTTTTTCAATACACAGAATCTGTAGGGTCCCAGAGAAATTAATTTCTTTTGACAAATATGTGTATAGAATTGACACAGCTCAGTTAAGTATGCAAATCAAAGGAAAACAAAAGTGCTCTTGATACCTGAGCAAGTTCAAATTGGGAAATAAAATTTAAACAAGATTTCTTTTTCTATAGGAGAAGCTGAGGTACAGGTTTATTTAATTTATCCAAATATATTCTGACACAGAGACAAAATAAAGTTATTGCTGAAAGATATTCAAATATCCCTGTGTCAGTTCCTCACACATAACGGACATTGTTTTACATATTTCTAATCAGAACATGATGATACTAACTCCCTTGTAGATCATGTGAACCACTGCCTCAATAGTAGTTGATTTAGCAACACTTGTTTTTGTGAAGAAACCAGCCTTGATATGGAGAGCTGTTTTTTAACCTGTGTAATTGGTGAATCTACATAAAATATTCCTCCTTAAGTCCTGCAGGGCCAAAAAGGTTTGTGAAGTATTCAGTTTCACAATGTCAGTATCCTTCAGCAAAGTATATTACTTTTTCCATTCTAATACTTTGATATTACACGACTTTCAGACTTTTCTATCAGTGTGGGGAAAGGGTCTCATTTTACAAATTTAATTACAATTCTATAGTTTTTCCTTTGCTACTTTCATAAATATATATATATATATATATATAATATCTGATTTATCATCATATCTACCTCCAATTTCTCCCTTTCAGGTTCCTCATGTTACTCCACCATGATGCCTCCAAATATCATGTCATTTTAAAAAATAATTTGCTAAGTCTAGTTATTGCTACATGTACATGCATGGGTGTAGGGACACCCACTGTAGCACAGTAAACCTTCAGTAACAAATCACCCCAAAAGAATGATTCTCACCCTCAAAACAACTCTCCATTGTCAGTAGTTTCTCAGTAAGGGTAGAGATGTAAGATCATCTGCCCATCTAATCCAGAATTTTGACTGGCTTTATCTTGTGCAGATATTGTTCCAGACAGGACAGTATCTGTGACCTGGTGGTTGAAACAGGAAGGCATATCATGGTCTAAGGCAACACCTGACATTTCTTCTAGCTCTGGTTCACACATTCTTTCTTCCTTCTCTTCTGTGATGTTTTCTGAACTTTTGTGGTGGTGACATTAATATAGATATCTTATTTAGAGATGAAACCTCATTCTCCTATTCTCAGGATCTCTCTGTAGACTTCTCTTTACTACAGAAAGATGTGTCTCTCTCAAAGGTTGGGAACAGCCCAGGTCTGCAGGTATAAACATAGACATTTAGAAGGCAACATGAAAGCACGAACATTTATCAAAATAATGATAGCCAGCTTGATCCTAGAACCTATGACCTCAAAAGATGTGGGCTTTGGACTATGATTACTGTATCAGGCTGTATTGAACTGTATTACTGTACTTTTTTTTTTTTCAGGAGTAAGAGGTCTAAGTTTAATCAGGAAGCTATTAGTTAACAAATAAAAATGCCCCTACTGTACAGGTGGTCACTTCTTGCCAGATAAATATGTATTGTAGCATTCAGATTTTGTTTCTGAAAAATACCATTGTGTCTTTTCTTTCAGTACAGACTGCATATCATATTGTAGCACTATGAGAACAAGTTGTTACTGAGGAAATTTCCTAGTTGATTTGAGATTGAATTTTCCATGTCCTGTTACCATAGTATCTTTTGTAATCAAAGCTTAGAATGTATTTATGAAGAATAATGAAAGGAGATGACAAAAGTTCTTGTTGTTTTGGAAACCACTGGGAGCTCCCTGACTCAAAGCAATATGGCTCATGCCTTATACTATGAATCTCACTTAATAACCCTTTTCTTCATAGATTGACTATGTCCAATCATGCAGTCTGTGTTCCAACTATTTGTTAAGTAGTACTTTTCAATTAGTTCACAAACTAATGCTTTTCTACCTTGTGGGGTGTGTGTGTGTGTGTGTGTGTGTGTGTGTGTGTGTGTGTGTGTGTGTACCTTTCTCCCAAATTTCAAGGCTCTTATCCAAACGTAATCCTTTACTCTTCAGTACACCCCCTTCTTCTTCAGTTTCCTATATGTTCTACTATGCTTCCACTTTTGATTTTTACTTAGGTTTTCATGTTGATTCCTTTGGGATAGCCGTGTTTTATGGAATCATTGGTTTCTCTAAAAATTCAGTTATGTTCTATAAACTTGTTTTTCTTTTAATCCCAGTTATGGGACATGGGGTCTGTTCCAGTTAGTCCACAGCTGGTAACAGTCACATAAGAAGTCACATGATCTTTGCTAGCAATGACTGCCTCATGTAGGACTATGGGTTTTGCCAGCTGGGAAACATCTTGTGTGGACTTTGAGAGGGTATAAATATGAGCGTCCAGAGAGAAATAGGAAAGACGGTTGCAAGAAGAATGCGTTAAGAAGACGGTCAGAGGAGGAAGAGAATGCTGCTGCTGGATTTTTTGTTGCTGCCTGAATATCCTACTGATAGAGGCTGTTATTGCCCCCAAAGAACCCTGAACAGCAGGCAGCAGCCAAAGAGAAGCACACCCATTCTCTCCATAAACCTTCATTCTCTTTTTCCTTTGTTGGTGTTTTAGAAGACATTGGGTGGAGAAAGGAGAAAGATATATAAGAAAACAAAATAAAAATAGATTTTAAAAGTACACCTGCAGTCCTTCTTTCAACACCCAGTTTTCCTGGTTACTGCCACATCTTTCTCTCCCATCTCCTAGGCTACTTTCATTTTACCTGTCAACTATCTTCAAACCTAATAAGTCTCACTCTAGTACACTTATTTCAACTTGCGCTCCAACTTAAATACAACATGTATATGGTCCTGAACGACCTCACTCACTATAATTTTCCAGTTCAATCTATTTATATAAAATTTTATGTTTTTATTTTTCTTTAATATTTTATTATAATTACATACCATATTTTATTTATTCATTCTTCTGTTGATTAGCATTAAGTTTCATTTCCCTTCTTGGATATAATGACTAAAGTAACAAAGAAATATATAAACTGTTGCCCCTTTGATTGATAAAAATCTAGTGGCTAGATGTCTAAGAGTCCTACAGTTGGGTCACATACAAGCTTTATTTCTACTTGAGAAATCTCCAGACCAAATTACAACATAGCATCACAAAGTTATATTCCAACCAACAGTGTTTGAGACTCTCCTTTCACTGCATACATGACAGCATATGTTGTCTTTTTTTATTCCAGATGATGGCTGTTGTGAGTGAGATTATATAAAATCTGTTGCAGGGAGTTTTTCTCCTGGCCCCAAACTCCAGGAATAATGAGTCATCAGACTCAAATTATTGTGCAATTACCTAGGCCATATAGCTAAGTTCTTCTCTGATTAGTATATAACTTCTAAAAATCCCACTTATGCTATTCTTGGTTTTGAACATGGCTCTTTACCTGTTCAGGTGCCATGCCATACATCTCCCTCACATCTTGCTTGCACAATATTCTGTACCTCGATTTATCCCAGAATCCTTTTTACCTATTGGATGTGTCAACTCTTACTTCCTGCCTAAGCTATAGACAGTCAGATCTATTATTGATAGCTGCTACATTCATATAATACTAAGATATTCCTCCTATAAAAAGCTCCACTTTGAAAGCTAGAGCTCCTCAGTGACCGTCTCAGGGTGCTAGACAATTAGTGTTAGAGCCTTCACCCAGCTCAGCTCTACTGGTTTCCCTGTCTGTGTCCTATTTTGATGAGGTAGGAAAGGTACAAGATAAGAGATCTTCAAGCTGAAAGCTACTCTGGTTCCCCCTATGCCTCCTTGGTACGATGGATAATGTGTGTTGCGGCTGAATCCTAACTCACCTTTGCTGGTTCACATTCTGCGAGCCAGCATGGTCAGGCTAGAGATCCAATCCCAAATCTGTTTGAGTGTCCCACAGTCCTGTTTGGGTTAGTAGCGAATATGGGCTGTAGTCTGTGCCTGATGCACCTTTGCTCCATGGACCTCTGTGTCCCTGATGGGCCAGGCTGGCAAGCAGTGGAGAGGCAGGGAGAGACCCAAGTCCAAAGCATTTCTGGTATCCCACAGGCCTCTTTGGGATGGTAGCTAATGTGGATTGTGTCCCATGCCCAACTCAGCTCTGACTGCTTGCTTTCTGTGTCCCAGATGGGCCAGGTCAGTATGCAGTGAGTTTTCAGAGAGCAGTGCAAGCCCAAAGCTGCTAATGTTTACCACAGGCCTTTTCAGGATAGCCACTAAGGTGGGGTGTGGCCTGAGCATGACTCAGCTCTCCAAACTGGGTTTCTCCGTGCTGATCATCTGTTCAGCAGGGGGCCTGCTGTCCGCTTGAGTATTTGGATACGTGCAAAGTGTACGAAGCTTATGAATCCCGAACCCATTGGACTTCTGCTACTACAGGGGATGTGGTGTTGTTCTTGTCTTCCCCAACTCCTTCTCATCAGCCAGTTTCATGGCCCCTGATCCTCTGTTCCCTACACTGGGTACACACCGGGCACCGCCATGTTGGAATCCCCCTAGTTTGGTTACTTTTTAATCTACTGTTTTAGGTTTGTTTGTGTTCTCTAGCCAAGGCCTTCACCTTCACTCTCCAATTATTAATTTAATATCTCTCCAAATTTTTATGTAAGTACTTACAACTAAAATAAAATACATATAAAATGAAAGATATCCAAAAGAATGTCTTTATTGTGCCTTGCAGTTTTTTATTATTTTATGTTTTCATTCTGATTCAATTCTAGGACTGTTTTTAAATGTATTTGACTCCATTATGATTTCATAGTATGTGGCAGTTTATTCACTTTCTGTAGTTTTTATTGCTGTTGGTATCTAGTTTTATTCCACTGTGATCAGATTTTAATACAGAAAGTTATTTCTATTTTATTGTATTTGTTGAGATTTTCTTTGTATCCTAACATATGATAAGTGTGGGAAAAGTTCCATGGGATTCTGAAAGGAAAATATGTTCTCTCTTATTTGCATAGGATGTTCTGTAGCTGAATGACATGTCTGTTTGTGAGCTGACAGGATTTCTGTGTCATCGTGATACAAGATAGAGTCATCAGAGAGAAAAGAGCCTCAGTTGAGGAAATGCCTCTATGAGATTCACCTATAATTCACTTTCTCAATGAGTGATCAATAGGGAAGTGTCCAGTCCACTGTAGGTAGTTCCACGCCTAGGCTGGTGGTCCCAGAAAGCAGGCTGCTGAACAAGGCACGTGAAGCAAGCCAGTAAGGAGAACCCCTCATTGGCATCAGCATCAGCTCCTGCCTTCAGGATTCTGCCACATTTGAGTTTTGTCCTGACTTCCTTATGTAATGAACAGCAATGTAGAAGTGTAAAACAAATAATCCCTTTACTTCTAACTTGCATTTTGATGGTGGTATTTTTGTCACATCAATAGAAATCCTAATTAAAAAAATTGTTGGGAGTGTTCTGGTGGCATTTGTATTGAGGTTAATCTCTGGCACTGATTCTAGTAGAATTGTGCAGTGAAACATGAGGTATGTGTGTATATTTTTAGAGTTGTAGCTTCCTTGTGATGTAGTGTTTCTTTGATATAGATCATCTCTCCATACCTCTTCTAACTAGTTTTGTTTTGAATTCAGTTTTGTCAGAAATAAGTAACTCAGTACTCTAGTAGAAGCAATAAGGATTTTAAACAGCCTCCTCAAAGAACAAGTACAACTGGGTGGCATGAATACCCTCTATACAGTAGGTTCACTAGGATTCTGCTGCCTAGAGAAGACCATGCTTAGTTATGTGTTAACTGTCAAGGAAATATTCATAGCTGCCTTTTGTGTATCAAGAAGGAAAGAGGAGAGGCAGAGACATGTGGATCACAGTGGGTTTGGGGCCAGACTGGTCTACAAAGCTAGCTCCAGGAAAGCTAGGGCTACATGAAGAATCCCAATAAGGACTGAATGATCTAATATTTAATGATTTCTCATAAGGGACAACAAATTGTCACTTAAGGTTTGGTTAATAAGAAAGATATTTTATTGTCTCTGACGCTACATAACAACTATTGACGCTTTTGAACTTCATCATGCTTCCTAACTTTTCATATATAATACAAAAATTTGCATATTAGTAAGGGAGTACATGTAAGAAGAATAAAAGCTTGCATTTGAAGATATTTGAAGAATATCATTTGACCTGATTGACATAAGCTATTTTGAATATATAGAAAGTCCAGCATATGGAAACATAACTCTGTAGATAACTGAGCAAATAAGCTATTTTGTTCAGATATGTTACCTTTCTAGATTTTTTGAAGATGTATTTATTTGTAAAGATAAGCAATTACACAGGAGGAATATTGTCTTCTGTCTGTCAAAGCACATGTTTTAAGAGGTCTAGCCATTTGAATTCAATCAGTTTGGAACTGAAAACAGCTGCATTATGCCTTTATAGAACACCATAAATTCAAATTAATTAATCCAAAATGAATTACAAATTATTTTTTGTAAACTGCACATTGATCCTTAAGGGTTATTTAAACAGCTGAACTGGATGTCATTTGCTCCATCTGCTACAGCAGATGCTTTATTTCAATATGAATATTAAATGAATTCTGAAAGTAGTATCCATAATTTTAAGAAGCATTTGCAAAAGGAAGAAAAGATGATAGTCTTTCTGATTACTGGGAATAATACCTTCTTATATTTTATAGTGAAATGTACTAAAATATAATTCATAACACAAATCCAAATCTAACTGCAAAACACAAAGATTTCAGAGAAATCATAATTAAGAAATGTTCAGCATAGCTTTTACTCAAAGACTAAGCTCTACTTGACTATTGCACATTAGTTATTCTTGTAAGATTCCAAAGGAATGCAACATTTCTTTTTCAGTGATTAATTTAGGGTCATAACATATTAAAATTATATTAAGCCTGACTCCAAGACTTTTACAGTATATGAGAGAGAGTAAAGACATGCAGTCAAGACTACATTGGAAGCCTGAAAAAGGCTGCTGTAGTATTAAAATTTCCATGTGAATCTCCCAGAATTCACAAAGCAAAAGTTTGAGGCCAAAATCTTTCCCTCACATCACCTTAAAAAATCAAATAGGAATAGAGATAGGAAAATATCAAAAAACTGGAAGTAAATGTATGGAAAACCTTTAGAGTCACTACTCAGTGGGTTTTCTTTATGTGATCAGGCCATAGAAGGGGAACTTTTAGCTGATAAAATTATGATCATAACAATTACTAGTCTATTTTTATCACAAGAGTTTACATCCTTGGTGTAACGGAAATATATGATTCTATAGAAAGATAAGGTAAAATACTTAGATAAGGTCTTCAAAGACCTCAGAGTCAAACAGAATATGGAATTTAAAGGTGTTTTTATTAAAGATAGACTTACTATGAGACAGGTTAACTCCTGTCAACACCCAGCCTACCTCAAAGAAGGTAATGAGCATCAGTGAACTTCCTTATAGAGATGGCTTCAAATGTGACAAACAAGCTACTAGGCAAAATGTCCTCATTTCTACCACAGAAAGAATTCTGCCTAAAAACAGGGCAGGCTTGGATGTAGGCAGAGTTGACTCTGCCAAGATAGGCTAAGCAAGTCATTAATAGTTCCTGACTCACAAATATGTCTGTCAGATATATTGGGCCAGAAGGCTAAAGATGATACTCCAACAATATAGAGAATTTAGAGTGACTTCAGGCAGCAAACTGTCTCTGTCATCTTACTTGAGAAGCTTCTAACATGCATTTCCTGTCTACTCAGGTAATTAATTGTATTCCTTCTCAAGTCTCTGATGGGTTTGAAGACCAGATAGTTTAGTTTTACAATTAAGCTTAGTTGTTTAGAGATTAAGAGTTTTTAAGTCTAGATAGATGTTTTAAGTTGATAATGATGAGATATGATAGATATTGACTTACATTTAGAATTTTAGACTTATCAAAATAGGAAAGATATTTCTTCAAGGATGTCAAATACAACTAGCCAAAACACTATGTGTGTGTGTGTGTGTGTGTGTGTGTGTGTGTGTGTGTGTAAAAATATTTAATAAAAAACTAAAAATTATAAGAAGATTTTGGCAAGCTAGCAAGCTCCAATGTGAAGGGACAAGTTAGAAGCTGCAGAAATATTTTCAAACTGTACACCTGATAAGAGGTGCATATATAACATACATAGGCCACTCACAATTTTATCAGGTTGTTTTTTGATTTTTTTAAATTTATTCAAATTACATCTCAATTGTTATCCCATCACTTATATCCTCCCATTCCTCCCTCCCTCTTGCTTTCACCCTACTCCTCTCCCCTAGGTCTATGGCAGAGGGGGACCTGCTCTGCCACTATATGGTCATAGGCTATCAAGTCTCATCCTAGTAGCCTGCTTATACTTTCTCTGAGTGCCACCAGGGCCTCCCCACCAAGGAGAAGTGGTCAAATATGTGGCACTAGAACTCATGTCTAAGTCAGTCCCCACTAGCCACACAAGTGGCCACTCAGACAATTTAACAGCAAGTAAACAAAATAACAAAATAAGAATAGGTTAGGAGTTTCAGTATACATTTTTAAAAGAGGATGCATAACACTATCTAATTTACAGGAAAATGTAGTCAACATAGATAATTATTAAACAATTGGAGATGAAAGTCAAAATACAATATTTTACTCTTGCAGAATATCTAGTGTCAATATAATATATGTTTATGTTTAGGGTTAGGTAAAAAGCCAATACTTGTATGCAATCTGGTGGGAACTTAAAGTTAAATTAGCATAACCTTTTGTAAAAAGCTGCATGGTACTTTCTATCAAAACTCAAGTATATCTTCTACATGATTTGACATCAGATTCACAGTAACAAAGCAATAATGTTTATTATCAGGTAGATGAATTAAATAAAATGTCACTTATTCATAGGTGAAGCCGTATTACTCAAGAAACGGTATGTTATGAAAACATAGATATAATTAGTATCACTGATACAAGGAACTGAAAACAAACTCAAGACCATTGAGTGTAGCAATGGTTCCATCCTATAAGGTATAAAGACAATGATGGACCAAACCATGCCAAATTCAGGGATTTAGGAAGAGCAATGGCCACTGCCTGTGCTCTGCTTCACATTTTAGTGACACACTTAATGGTAATGTATGGTGCATTTTTTCTGTATTTCACAATTGCTGAGAGTAAATTCTAGATGTTCTTTTAACAAAATAACAGATGTTTGATGTAATAAAAATGTGATTAAGCTTGATGGAATCATTCAACATTCCATTAAAAATCATGACATCACATTTACTACATAAACTGGTATAGTTATAATGGTGATTTCACAAAACAGTTAAACTATCTCTGATCCTCTAAAACCATTGCAGTGTTATCTTTATTTCCCTTCAAAGAAAACGAGTTGTATTTTGTAACCAATATATTCTCATAAAATGTTATTATAACATCACTTCCATGATCCTGTAGGCATCAATTAGCAGAAACGCTGTGGACCCTTGCATGCTAGTTATCTGAGGTAGATATGGAGGGATCCGTTTGAAGTGACAGTCTTAATTGCCTAGATTGGCACTTCAAGCCAAGGGTAAAGTGGTTCAGACTAAGATCTATGGACAACATGTAGACCCATTCCCAGTGGTAATTAGGGAGGGGAATGTAATGCAAGGGTAGCAATCAAATAAAAATATTTTTCTTCTACTTCGGGAAGAAAAGCAATGTTTTTCAGTGTACTTTTACATAAAATTTCCAGCATGTAATAAAAATGTAAGTGTATACATAGAAACAAAGCCAATTATAAATGCTTAGGAAATAGAATAGTCATGAATTTCTATAGATTTCTATAAATGAAATTAAAAATATACTGGATTACAGAAATGCTGTGGGGCTGTGGAGATGGCTCAGATGTTAAGAGAACTGACTATTCTTCCAGAGGCACTGAGCTCAATTCCCAGACACCACATGGTGACTCACAACCATGTACGATGTGATCTGATGCCCTCTTCTGTCATGTAGATGCACATACAAATGGAGAACTCATAGACATAAAGTAAATAAATAAATCCAAAAAATGAAAACCCAAACATCATGATGATATTAAAAATTATTAAATTCAAAGGTATGTCTTTTAAAATATAATCCATCCATTTTTACGCTGTTGTCTGGTTTGGTTATCATGCACATTTGGTTGAGGAAAACAGATTGTTAACATTTCATGAATGCATCTTTTTCTCTATCCAGAAGACATTATCTCTCAGCAAACATCTTGGTCCTCTGGCTCTTATATTCTTTCTGCCCCCACTTCCACTATGTTACCTTAGTGACAGGTGCATTGGTTACATTGCAAATGTACAAACTGAAGTTGGACACACAGTAGTAACTTAAATTCTGCACTTTCACCAGGTATGCATTTATATTATTCTCTTTCTGCTGCCTAAAATGCCTTCTTGCTAAGTGGTAAGAGCTATACTCTATGTGGGTCTAAGGATAAGTAATTTAGTATATGCATGGCTCTAACTGGGCTGCCTATCTGGCCTCCATGGGTGATGATGTGCTTTAGCCCTGCTGTGACTTTAGAGGCCAAGATGGGTTGGTACACCTTATGCCACTCCCTCTCTGAGAAGAAGAAGTGAGGGGAATGGGGAGAGGGGGCATAAGGGTAGGACAGGGGCTTGGATCAAGCAATAATGTGATTAAATTTTCAAAAAAGGAAACGTTTTTTGGGATACCAGTCTCCTGTTAAAATAATAGTAAACTGTTGATTAGTTTTCTCTCTTAAAAACTTGCATACCTAATTCCACCACTAAACCAACTCTGGGATCCAGTGGTTTGGGTGATGTTCCAGAGCAGTTATGGTTCTATGCATCCACATCTGAAGTACATGGTGTCTTCAGGAATATCGTCTTTACTTTCAAGTTCTCAGAGACTATCACGGATAAGGGCAATGGCCAGTGCTTTTCAGGAGTCTCTTAGACCCTTCTGACCAAGAAAATTATGGGAGGTTTCTTCTACCTGGAACTGTGGTTTTTGAATTATAGTCTATGACTCTTGGAGGGTACATTATATTCAGTGTTCTTCAGGGACGAATCTGCATATAGGTTATTCAACAAGTGGTCAGCACTAAACATATGTACATAAGAACAACATTAAATGGGCTCATACGTGGTGTTCTTTGTAGATAAGAACAGGCCTTGATTTGGGGATGGAGGGGAGGGAAAGAATGATGGCAATAGTGTTCTTCTGTATAAAATTCTCAAATATTTGTTTTCTGACCTCCAAATGTATATGTGGTACACACACACTAACTCTCTCACACATGTCATCCACAAACTTGATAATAAATAAAATATTTTAATTAATATTTTGAGTAATAGTCTATTCAATGTACAAACTTAAATGTATGTGTAATATATACCTTTATTCATAATACAGGGAAAGTTTTTTCATCAAGAATATGAAAACAACCTATTTAATTATAAGCAATATACATGCGAAAAGAAGAAAAAATATATAAATGTCTTTTAACACACTATGAATTCCTAAACAGAACCAGACATGAATGTTATATCAAACTGTGAGGATTGGAGGAACTGAACCTCAATTATAGAGTCAAAAACTTCATTACAGAAAGAAGCTGGAGAAAGGAAATTAGACAGAAATGTATTAGAAAAGCAGATGTACTTGCTCAATGACTCAGCAACTCTTATCCCGAATACTGAAGTGTCATGGCAGTGTTTTGTTACTCACAAGAGTTGGGCTAATGCTGGAACATTCAATGTGCAATAATACAAAAGATAATATTTTACAATTATGGTTATATCATTTTTTCCTTTATCTCCTTCCCTCTACTCCTCCTGTGTCTATTCCCCACTTTGTTCTCATTGTTGAATATATACAAAGATTTTTGTTTGAAATATATATGTATCACTGAGTACATATGTAGTGCTGCATATATCTTGAATTATATATAAAACAATAAATATATGTGTATATACAACATGAAACCACCTGTGGAGTCAGTTTATTATTGTCTACTTGTATTTGTTTCCAGCATTGGCATTTGGTACGGGTTGAGCAATCCAAGGGTTCATCGTTGTGGAAGGCTCATTAAATGTTAATGTCTTATAGCACTGCAACTACAGGTGCTTCCCCAACTTGTGTGATTTCCCCAATGTCTATATCAGGATGGTCATCCATTGTTGGAAGAGATCAAGTTCTTTTTTAGGTAACTATGCTTTTGAAATTTCATGGATGCAGCGTCTCTGTCATACATGGCCAGGCACACAATCTAAGAGCAATCCTCCTGATCTTCCAACTTTTAGATATTTTCAGTTCTATTAGGTTTCCAAAGCCTTGATAACAGCATTTGTGTTGTAAATATGCTAGTTGTAGCTATGCACCCATGATCATTGTTCTCTTTATTTTGACCACTTGTGTCTTTCAGAAAGATCAGAGAAGCATGGGAGAATAGCAAAGTAGAAGGATCCAAAGGGTCCTAGAAACCTACAAGTAGAACATTATGATAGGCAGATTTGGGCCCAGGGGTCCCGCTCAAACTAAGGCACCAGCCAAGGACAATACAGGTGGTAAACTTTAAACCCCTACCCAGATCTAGCCAATGGTCAGAATATTCTCCACAGTTGAGTGGAGAGTGGGATATGACTTTCTCATGTACTCTGGTGCCTCACATTTGACCATGTCCCCTGGAGGGAGAGACCTGGTGGCACTCAGAGGAAGGATAGCAGGTTACCAAGAAGAGACTTGATACCCTATGAGCATATACAGGGGGAGGTAATCCCCCTCAGGAACAGTCATAGGTGAGGGGTATAAGGGGAAAATGGGAGGGAGGGAGGAATGGGAGGATACAAGGGATAGGATAACCATTGAGATGTAACAAGAATAAATTAATAAAAAAAATTAAAAAAATAAAGTGAGTTTCTATACTTATCTGTATTTAAGTGAATATATACACATTTTATATATTATTTATATATATAATGTTTACAAAAGTGGAAATAGTACATTCTTCTCCAACATCAATGGTTGCACTATCGATATATTGCTAGGCTGAGAGTGTTACTTAGCAATAAGGAGCCATAGCCACATAGGCACATTTCAGCATGGACCCTCACTCAAGATTACAGTGGATAGGAAGATTTTCAGGTTGTTTACATACTTTACCACAGTCCTAATAGTATTCATCATAGTCATTTTGTTCTAGGATTTTAAATTTAAAACTCCTACTGTTCTTTCAGCAATTATTCAGCAGAGACTGGATTTTCACTCTTAGGTATTTTCTCAAGTTGACATTAGTAACTATATTCTTTTGGCAGTAAGGATCAAAGTTGGATCTCTGAAAGCCATGGCAGTACCACAAAAAAACAAAAAACAAAAAACAAAAAACAAAAAACAAAAAAACAAACCAGCACCTGTTCATTAGTCTGCACTGAAAAAATCCAAAGGCGAACACTAGAAATTGGCAAATAAAAAGCTGAAGACAATGAAATAAATGTGAGCAGTTTATCAATGAAAGAAATGTTCAAGTAGACTAGAGCTTGATTGTGGTAGACAGTTCCAGCTACTGCTGAGAGGACATCTTCCATCCCATAATGATAAGTAATAGTTAAGACTGAATTTCCTAGACTTCCTTATAGATTTAGCCATGCGTATGGTCAAAAGACCACAGAGGATCTCTAACAATCTTCTACCCTGTTCTTAACAATCCACCTGACCCAAAGTTCTTGTATATTTTTTCAATTAAACTTCTACTAAAATTTCAAGCATAAGTAACTGCTGTTCAGTAATTTTATCTGTACAATTGATACCAAATGTATCACTGCAAATATAAGTCTGTTTTGTCTTCTTGATAAAAAGATAGCCTGTTTAGTTGTCATTCAATTTGATATTAATTATTTCTCCTTATAAAATTGTTTTCCTGAATATAACATTCAAATTTAATTTTCTATATACACTCATATACCCACAGCATTAAATATACTTAGTATATTTTTAAAGGATTTTATATAAAATTACAACGAAAAATGGTGGAGAAGATAGAGAAGAAAATGCAGGACATGAATTGTAAAATGTATTTGAACAAAATACAATATATGTATACCTGACCTTCTCATTTAAGTAATCTGAAGATTATCAAAAATATAGAAGATTGAACAAAATGCATATACATGCATAGCAGAACTTTTCAGTGAGGAATACAAATAATAACAAAAATATAGACGATATTACCGATTGGGAATTCTAATCAGCATTAAAATTACAAACAAAACCAAATAAGAACACGTTTGTTTTTATTTACTTATATCTGGGGTTTGTAGTGTAAACATTTGGGTATGAAATCATTGTGTTTTCTATAGAGATGACTGAGCCATTGGCATAATATAGACTACTTCTTTTGGCGGCTCATACCTCAGTTTCTTTTAGCTTGGTGCTTTAAATATGTAAACAATTTTCTTTGAGAATTCTACTTAAGTGAACAAAGAATAAATTCTCTGAGAATGGCTTAGTGTGACTCCCTTTTTCCTTGGAAAAGAAATTCAATTGACCGCTTGGCTATTATCATGATGAATGCTTCAGTGTCCGGCTTAGACTTTGGCAAAAATAAGGTCATTCATTTTTTCCTGCATTTAACTCTAGTGAGTTAAAGGATGTGCTATTCACATTAAAGATACATAGTAAACTGAAATGTCATGCAGCAATTAAAGTAAAAAGAAATCTTTTATGTATTGGCCATCTACTTCTATTAGTGCTTAGGCTATCTGATTTTTCTAAGGGACTGCACAGTACAAGATAGATTATGGATATGTGAGTAGAACATTAATGCTGCAGCCCATGTGTTATAAAATATACTTAAAATTATAGCAAATTCACGAATTATTTATATACAAGCTCATATATTAAATATTAGAAATAAGACATGTTTTGCAGTTGACTTTAATTCCTTTTGCCATAATCTCTATCAAGATTTAAACGGAAGCTGATTGACTATCCAAGTATGACCGTGTTCAGTATTCAGAAGTATTCATGCAACATACATCAAAATGTATGTTAATACAATGTAAAATTTAGTAAATGATAAAACATGGAAGAAATAAGTGTTTTTGTAGTTTAGCCCTTGTGAAGTTGTTCTCGGAACTCTTTACTCTGGGCTCTCTGACCCTCACAGTCAGCAGCATCAGCAAACACATCTCTGTATACCCAATCCCAGGAACTTGAGGAAGTCCACCTCAGTAGTCCTCTAAAGAGAACAGTTGTGATGCTGAGATCACACTGTGCACAGCTCCTGTCATGACACAACATCACCTGATTCCATACATCCTTATTTGCTACTGAAAGTAGATTTTCTTTTTCTTTGTTTTTTTTTTTTTTTAACCAAATTATGGCTAAAATGTCTTCTGTCTATTTGTAGGCATGTTTCTTTTACCTCTCTTTCTCAGTAAATATGTTTTCTGGAAGCTCTTACAGTGTTTGGAGATTCATTTTGAGGCCCCAGTTTCTCATCATCATCCCAGAGCATGTTTACAGAAGGAAGCTGTGACAATGATAACATGGCATGTAGCTGAAAAATAGTTTCAGCATTTCTTAGTATTCCATAACTTTTCTTAAGCGGGACTCACTTAATTTTATTTTAAGATAACAAACGCTGTCTCACAGTCCTAAGCTTTTAATGGCCTGACTGTAAAAGAAATATATGATAATTATAAAATACTGACAAAGTGTCATCCTTGTTTTTACTCATTCCAGGCAATATTGTATGATATTATATTTAAGAATTTATTTTTTCTCACTTAATGAAGTTTGTGTCAATGTCACTAATTATTATTAATATTCTTTATTTTAATTAAGTAATAAAAATTCAGATTGTAATTCTACTGGCTAGCTTCCAGTAGTACTGGAATATACTATTCAGGCAAATGGGAGAAAATCATCAAAAGCACTACCAACCTGCAAAGCCAATGAGAAGAAAAATCCTAAGCAGCATTGCCATTAGTGCAATAGTAATAAGGACTTTCATATAGCAAACAATGGCTTTTTTATTAGATTTAAATTAAAATCCACAAGAAGAAAGACAATGGGTACATGGAATAAGTGGATATGGAGTTCTCATCAGTTCACAATGGAATATCTATATCACAAGCCCTTCTCTAGTATTCAACAAACACGTGAAAATGTAGACAGGATTACTAAAATGGTATAGGTTGAGGGAAGATGGAGTGACAAGTGCCTTCTTGGGATGACAGGGTTATTGTACTCATGAACTCACAGGAGCTGTGGTTGCCTGAACATGACCAAGATATTCAAGAATCCATCATGAATGGGGAAGTGGCTCACAAGGTATCACCACTAGCTGAAGAGCTTTTGGGTTTGAGTTTGATGGCTACCAGGCAAGAAAGAGTCAAAGTTCTTACCTCTAGAATGCTCCTCATCACCATAGTAAAGCATTATACCGCATGATGATATAGATAATACTATTTGGACTCAGTTTATTATTATAAAAGAATAAGAGGACGAGAAGTTGAGAGGGACACATGACATGAGGGTATCAAAGAGAATTAGGAGGGGTTAAGAGTAGAGGGGATATGCCAAGTTATATGGTATACATGTACTAAATTCTAGAATATAAATAAAAAGATAGTATTACAATTCTAGATTAGAAGAATTATGATGTATCTATTTTCTCCTTTTGTTTTTTTAGTGTATGTGTCTGTTTTTATTTAATTTGTCTATTATTACTGAGATAGAAAATTTTCAGTTGTGTTTTATAAAGAGTTCATCTCTATTATATTATATGCCGGTAATACAAATTATTCAAAGTGAAATTTATTAAGCCTCAATGGGTATAGCAAACACTATTTAGAAAGATAGCAGTTTAGGTCTCCGTGAGTTTTTAATTATGGCTAAAATTTATTCAGATTACATCCCAATTGTTATTCCCTCACTTGTAGCATTCCTTTCCCTCCTTTCCTCCCTCTTTCACCCTATTTCCCTCCCCTAGACCTCTGACAGAAGGTGACCTCTTACCCCATCATATGACCACAGCCTATCAGGTCTCATCTGTATAGCCTGCTTCTCCTTCTTCTATGTACCCACAGGCCTCTCCATCAAGGGAAAGTGATCAAATTGGGGACACCAGAGTTCATATGAGAAGCAGCCTGCTCTCCCCACAACCATGGAAAATGAGCTCTCCATTTGGCCAATCTGAACTGGGGTCTAGGTTCATTGTATGCATTGTCCTTGGTTGGTCCAACAGTTTGTGTAGGGCCCCTGGGTCCAGATCTTCCAGCCTCAATGGTCTCCTTCTCGGGCTCCTGAACTCTCTAGGTCATTTCATCCCCCACACTCTTCCATACTACTCTCACCTGGAGTACAGCAGCAAGTGCCAGCATCTGTCCTGATCCCACACAGCATGGAAACTCTCAGAGGACATCTATATTGGGCTAATATCCACTGTATGGGTTGTCAGTCGCTCTGCTCTCACTGCTGTCCTGCTCTTCAGTCACAGTGCACTCTAGGTGCCGCCATCTTAGATCCAAGCTTCTAGACTTTTCTATAACCATTGATGTTTTCATTAAAATGTGCTTTCCTCATAAGTGATAAAAGAGATACCAGATGACATACACATCATTGAATATGATGAGAAAATATTCTGCCTATCTAAAATCTCCAGCTCTCTCATGATCTGTCTCTACCCACCAATTTATTTCTGGAGTGATAATTTTGTGCAAACCTTAATTGACAGTTGATTTTTATTTCAACAAAAGGAAAACATTTTTGAAGAATATGTGTGTGTGTGTATATATATGTATGTTTGTATCTAACTAAGTATATGCATATATACAGATGTATTCCTATAACTAGAATTCTATATTATTTTTGTCTTGTCATGTTTTATAAGGCCCCCACATATTTTATGTTATTTTCCTATATTCAAAATGTATACTATTTCCAAGTATCTGAGACTATCCTGTGATGATGGTAGTTATCAAAAATAAATGTTGTGTAAATTAGTGACAGTCAGAGAATTAATTTGTGGAAATAATCAAGACTGATGAAAGGCAAATGATCTGACATAAGCTGATAGCTCAAGAAAAAGCTTTTGATAACTAACAGAAAGCTGTTAGTGCCTCTAGTATGATTGTGGCCTCACACCATCTATATTTCTTGTGATACGCACAATGAAGACTCAATTATTTATGCTAATGGACTCTGTATAATTTGAAATCATTTATTATTAAAGATATGAGATATACTTTTATATTCAAAGGGGAATAATCAAAGATTCATGCTTAGAGGACTCACACACTTACTTACAAGTTATTGAAATGTACTCTGACAGGTTTATGAGAGGCTAGAAATACATATACAGCTTACATGTATCTATCTATATATATATATATGTTCGGACAGTCCAGCTGTCTACACATTTCTTTTTGATGTCTTTTGATGTCAGATGTCCATATATACTTGTGAATGTATAATTTCTAAAGCTGAAATGAGCTGTCCCAAATCTTTCATAATAATTACTGCCCAAACATTTCAAAAATATTTCATTATAGCTGGCCCTCTTTGAATAAATAATAAGAATTTCAGTTCACTTTTCATTCAATGAAAAAAATTCTGAAAAAAAATATCTGCTAGTAACTGTGTTGAGTACTACATATTTTCTGTAAAAAGTTTTCATTTGATTTTGAAGAAATAAATGGTCTTTGGATAAAGGAAACAAATACAAGTAAGATGTTATAATTTCAGAAGGCTTACTAAAGAGTTGTATAGACAAACAGCAAGGGAAGGTTCAAAGTTGTAAATGAGTACACTTAAAATGGGACATGAACTTATGATAAAGTAAAGGAACGTGTGTGTGTGTGTGTGTGTGTGTGTGTGTGTGTGTGTGTGTGTGTGTGTGATTTAATGAATGAGCGAAGGCAGGTTACATAAAGCAGAATTGTTCAAATATATCAAGCAGGTCTGAATTAGCTAGACACTAGAGCAAATGCATGCAAATTATGCCATTTTGTTTCTGATCTATATATAGTCCTATAGGAAATTGGGATGGGCAAGGCTGGGCACAGGTGTAAGATAATTTATAAGGCCATTGCATCCTAGATTTCCACCAACGTACATGGGGTATTAGAAGGTAATGGTGCCTGAGACTTTGTGATTTTCTTTTTGCACAATGTTTGCCATAGGCTGCTGTCCTTGAGTAAATGTAACCCGCATAAACCACCTTTCTATAACTGTGGATTCAATGTTGCTTTTCAATCTCTCAGTAAAGAATCTGTGCTATAGTGAAACCTATATAACAAAGATGATATAAAAATAAACACACGACTGTGGAAATCAAGATTGCTACTTCATTCCACACCAAAAAACTTTACAAGCATGTAAGGTAAAATAAAACATAAAAGACATATCTGGCATCCCAGAGAGAGAAGACCATGACCTTGATGAGATGCATAGACCGGAGAATTTAGAATTCATGGAAAAATCATAAAGGTAGCTAGAATGCCCTTGAGTTTCACTTATGATTATTTTTTATAACTCAGTTCTGAGAAAGTTCATATCTCAATCTGGAGTAATGGCTAAGTGGCTAAGAATCTCTACTAGTCTTGGCAAGGCTTGGATTTTGGTCCTCAGTGTTCATATAATGTAAGACAAAACTGATACCACAGGCTGCTGTGGACACCTGCACTCATGGGACCATATGTCCATAGGTATTTCTTTAACTAAAATTAGTACTAAAACTAGAAAAGAGAGCCCATAATCACAATCTTCAGCTCTGTGGCTTAAAGAAACTAGTTTTCAGCAAGGCATAGTGGGGTACGCTTGCAATCCCAGAACTCAGGGAAGCAGAGGCAGGCAGATCTCTGTGAGTTTGATGCCAACCTGGTCTACAAAGTGAGTTCAGGAAAGCCAAAGCTACATAGGGACTCTGTTTTGAAAGAAAGAAGGAAAGAAAGAAAGAAAGAAAGAAAGAAAGAAAGAAAGAAAGAAAGAAGAAACTAATTTTCAGACAGAGAAAGCGTGTCCTAAACGACCAAGGAGGCTATTCTGGTTCCTTAGGCTAAAGGCTGCGTTCTTGGTTCATGAACTTCCTTGGCCCAGGAATGCCTGGAGATCACACACTGTAATATATGTGTATTTTTTGCTTTAACCAAAATGGAGTGGGGCTACTGAAAAAATTCAAAGAAAGAGTGTTTTAGATTTTAGTATCTTTCAATCCTCTTGCCTATACCCACTTAATGGTATATACAAAAACAACAGTCACTTCTGAAGAAGCAAGTTGATCAAAATATCAGACAAACATGCACCAAGAAAAGTGTTAAGGAAATGGAAAAGGATATATATCATTGGCCTGCATATGATTCATAGATATAAACAGTTTTCTAATATTTCTTGGGGTGGGACACCATTAAACATCTACCAAGAATACTGAAGTATCAACTGTATCTTGATGCCAAGTGGTCAGGAAATAGGATCTGCATACATAATAGAACCCATGTAACCATAAAAGGTTTTGGAATCGGTCACGTATGACTACATTAACAAACCTGATTGGCATTAAGTGGAATAAATCAGGTCAGAAATACAAGTACCACTCATGTGGAATCAAATAATATTGATATCAAGCAAATTGCATTCTTGGCTAGGAAGAATTCTGAGGCAGAAGGATTGAAAGTACAATAGCAGTCTGAGCAACATAGAAAATTAATGAATTAATGAATGTACTGAAAAAGATCATGGGTAACTTAATTTTGTGTTCATTTCTTTGATAATTAGTACTGTGTTCATTTCTTTGTTGTCTAGACTTCTTCCTCATACTGCCTACTACATGGTTCTGAGTTAAAAACAGACTCATTTACAAAATAAGTTAAATAATAAAAAAATAACCATAGAATGCTTTCATTCCTTTAAGTAATCTTGTCCTCTGTGTTTCCCAGGAAGCCCCCAACCCAAAATTTCATGCTTCTCCCATAGGAATGTCAAGCTCTGCCTTAGGCTTCCAGAAAGAAAAAGGTGAAGTTCAGGGTCAAAGGTTCTGCCTCTCTCAGGAATACCAGTCTCCAAGGATCAAAGAGTGAACCTTGGAGCTGAGATCCATGCGAGGAGATCACCATTTTTTAATACGGAGCTCAGGTCTCCCAGACTTTGACCTTAACAGCAGGATCCAACCTAATTGTAGAGTTGTTTTATTTGTTTAGGCAATGTAATCATCGTTACTGTCCATCATACTCCTAGAAATATGATGCTTCGCATCACTTCTTTGTTTAAAGGAGTATTCCTTGTCAAAGTCTTAGGTCTCCCACATTTCAGTGTAGTGTTTTTCATTTCTTGCCTCTACCACAAGGCTTTGGTATTCTGTTTTCATGTGGTGTAGGGTGGAGCGTTTGTCAGCCACTATCTTGGATATATGTTCACACTCTTCCTTGGCGTTTCCTGTCCAGTGTTCAAATCCTGCGTAATAAGCTGTACTCTCTTATCTATCAATCATCTTCACTGTTGTCTGATTGTCTAAATCTGTATTTTCTTTTGCATAAACCCCTTTAATAATCATGTAAGAGAAAGCCTTAGCTTTTGTTTCATTTTTATAGTCAGCATTTATTAGAATTTGGTAAGACTTGTGTATCCGGAAGGTGGGGGTTGTAGTTTCTGTACATGAGGTTGCATTGTATTTATGTTCTGGCTCAGTGCACAGCATACTGTAGACTCACATTCCTGAGCCACAGTTTCTTCTATGTATTCTCATGTTACTGCTTCTCAGCAGAGTCTGAGGCCTCAAACAGCTCTGATGGTCCACCGATTTCTCTTGCCTCCTATATTTTATCATTTATTCTATGTCGACTCTATCCTAAGAAGTTAATGTTTTAAATGTTTTCCAAGGTAAACTCCAAGTTTTGACATAATTATTTTTGCTTTAAGTTTTGAGTAATTGTGTTCAGCATATCAATATGTCTCATTAATGAAGGAATGGTACTCATTAATCAATAATTATCTACTTCTACTGTCTTTATACTTTCAATTCATTTAGTGTAGTATATATTTCCATGGGATTACCACATCCACAGGTTTTTTGCCTTTACTGATAAAAGTTTACCACTTTCCCTGTTAAAGCTTGCTGAAGACTATTACCAGTTCTCCTTTGTCCAGGTATTGTCAACAATAGGTCTATCTTCGAAAATCTAATTCTATGGACTATTTTCTAGGGTGCAGATAAACAACAAATGAAAAACAACTAGTAATAAAATCAACCTAATTGGAGGAAAAAGACTAATACATCCAAAATTATAAATTTCTTTCAAAGCTCATAAAACATGCAAAATAATGGATGGCAAAACAGTAAGAACCAGATGGGTGGGTGTCAGGAAGGTATTAGTATCCTCTGGGCATATCATGGCAGGTGAGCATATGGACTTGAGGTGACTGTGGGAGCATATACAATCGCCATGGAACTTCAAGGCAAACCAAACTCAAACTTGTACGGGGGCATAGACACCAAAACCCTAGATGAGATGCTGGCAAAGGCAAGGTGCTGGCCGAGAGACGGTCACTTCTGCTCATGAGTGTCACTACCGGTCACCAGCCGTGCTCTAGTGGAGGGCGCATACATTGTAAGGGATTCTCAAAGAACTCAAAGCAATATATGTAAAATAAGTAAAAAAATAAATAAGGAAAACAGGAAACTGTCAAAGAAATCTGTGCAGAGTTGGTTGGCCTAACAAGGAATGTTAGGCAAGGAATACACAAATATTTCCGTGGGGACCAGGTACAGTAGAAGTAGAAGGCAGGGGCAAGTGAATCACTACTAGTTTAAGGCCAATGCAATGTATATAGAATGGCTGTGTCTCGCAATTAAAACAAGAAAAGCTTTATTATGGGGTACTTTTGAGCCATTCACTTGTAAAAATATGATACATACAAATTTGGAAATGGGAAAATCATGACCTCTGTCATTTGGAAATGACATTCCAATATGGTTTTCAGAAAAGGTGAGGAAGCATGAATGCTGCCATTCCATGTGAATAAGTCATTGTATGCAGATCATAGCTTGGAATGGGTGAAAGTTTGATAAGGCAGTCCTGAAATCCCAGTGAGAGTGTTATCTTCGAACCACATGTGTCATCCGAGCATCAGGTAGGTGGCTCCACATACTTCCATTATGATCAGAATGGGGCATGAGTTTGTTAAAAATACATCGAAAACTCTATTTTAGTTATTGTAAAGTAATAAGAATTCAAGAAATACCTTAAAAAGGGGAGCTGAAGAGATGGCTTAGAGGCTAAGATCACTGACTGCTCTTCCAGATGTTCTAAGTTCAATTCCCAGCAACCACATGGTGGCTCACAACAATCTACAATGTGATCTGAGGCCCTTTTATGACCTGCAGGTGTACATGCAGGCAGAGAACTGTCTACATAATAATATATAAATAAATCTTCAAAAAAAGAAAAACTTTAAATAAAAGAAATCAAGAATTGAATTAAGAAAACAACATTAATACAGATCAACAAAGACAAATATAATTAAATATCCAAAATAATCATAAATTATAAGGCTATTAATTACCACTAAGACAATAAATGAGCAGCACAGTGAACTAACCAAAAGATATTTTACTGATCATGCATTCTCTGCTGGCTGCACATATTGTATTTAGCTTTAAATGATGTTAGTATTTCACACAAGATAATTATCTCCATTTATCTAATATCAATTGTATTGTTATTTTAAAATAAGGATTAATTATTGACAATGAAAAATCATTTTGTCTTTCAACAACTGTGTGAAATTAATTCTGACTAAAAGTCAATGTGAAACAAGTTCAGGACATTGATGGTGTGATCACTCGAGCTGCTACACATTTGTAGAATGCTGAAGCTCACATGACCAGAAGAGAGACACCTGCTAGTACAAAGACAATCAACAACAAACTTGCAATATGAACACTGATTTTTTTCTTCTAAATTTTTATTTTTTGTTTCACAATAAAACAACAGCAATCCCAACAGCCATTGCTTGTTTTCTTTTCTCACACAGAGAAAAAGTTAGAATACAAAGTAGTTTACATGCAGAAATCCTTCACAAATTTAAACCACCACCACGTAAAAATACCTATATGGATAAACTTGATCAAGATAATGAAAAAAGGTCAGAATAATCCAGATTATAAAATACTAATGAAAATAACTAAAGAAACAACATACAGAGAGACAGAGAGGAAAGGGGAAAAAAGCAAAAAGATTATGTTTATAGATGGAAAGGAATCAAGTTATTCGAATAGTCACACTGTGTAAAATGATAGATTTACCAATTCAATTTTAAATTTTGGTATTAAAATACTAAAAATATAAAATTTAGATAGGACTACTATAAATCTTAAATAACTTAACAAGTTTTGGAAAACAACAACATAAAAGCTAGAGAAATTGCTGTACTTTTTGCAAGACACAGGGCAAAGACATAATAACTCAAACACCATAGTAGTAGGCTAAAATTTTTAAGAAGGCCAATGTAACAAAATAGCTATCCCAGAAATATGTCTATGCATCTATAGAAACCTGATGCTCAGCAAAGATGGCAAGGATGTGTATGAGAGAAATTACAGCTTCTTTAGTAGCTGGTCCATATATACGCAATACTAGCCTTCCTATTCCAAAATGAAATACATATGTTGTATTATTCCATGAATAATTTTATATTATTTCTGCCTTAAAGCATTGCAATTGATGGTTTTCTAAAATATGATTCAGTATAGAGGCTAAATAGCATTTATTTTCACAAGATCCCTATTAATTGTTACTGTCCGTTTTCTGGACATCAGAGTGAAAGCTCTGCTCTCTGTGTCTGCTTTTTTTATTGGCAAAAGTAAATATGAATAGCAACCAGCAAAGTTCTAGAACATCAGGTTCAGGTTTCTGTGGGAAATCCCACCATGAAGGTAGGTTAGCTGCAGATTCTCATTGCTCCTTCTCTTCTCCAGGTTCAGTTAACCAGCCTCCTCCCCAGCTCTGTAGCAGACCACCTGCTGCGGACTCCACTTCCTCTCTACCCCAAACTTCCTTCCCACCACTCACTGCTTTACCCCAGCTCCTGAATCCAGCAGGTCTCCCTGGAATCCTACAGGCCTCTCCAGCAAGGAAGTCCATAGGCGACCTGCAAATCTTCACTCTCTTTGCTTTCCTACATATTCAATCAACCAGTCTCATCCCCATTCTGAAAGAGAACATATGCTGTGATCTTGTGTCCCTCTCTGACCCTCGTTTTCAACTAATCATGCGGACCTTCTCCTCCCACACACACCCTCAATATCCCAGGCCCAACACAAGCCTCCGTTCTCCGGGAAAATGTCAGCCATGCCACCAAAGCAAACAGGCTAACTACAGTTCTCCACTTTCCCTCTTCTTCTCCAATCCAAGCCCCCAGGTCACCCCAAGCTTCACAGAAGACTAGCTTTTATGGCTGCTCCTCATTCTCCCAGGGTCTAAGCAGATCCTAGTTGAACACCTGCTTTGCTCACTCCTGTGACTCCCTCCCAGCCCATCTCTAAGCAGTTTCAACGCCTAGAAAAAGCATCTGGAGCATCTAGTGGCCACACCATTCAGGATCCCAGAAATATTTGGACAAGGCAACAAACTCACAGTCAACACACCATCCTAAGAACCAGAAAGAGCAATAGAAACCAAAGAACAAAAGATCTACCTAACAGCGACTAGACAGGATACCAGCTTTTAGAATTCAGTTTTCCTAAACCCACACGCATAGACTTCAGGACAAAAACACAGTCAACAACCAGTAGGACAATATTTCTCCTCTAGACCCAGAAACTCCACCACAGTAGGACCTGGGCATTAGAACAGAGCAGAAACACAAGAAAAAGACCTTAAACATCCCTTATAAATACGATGGAGGTTCTTATAGAAGAAATAAATAAAACATTTTATTTAATTTATGAAAACACAAACAATGGGAAAAATGTAAATAAAACAGTCCAAGATCTGAAAGTGAAAAAAGAATCAATAAAGAAAATGCAAACTGAGGAAGATCAGAAAATGTGAAATTTAAAAATTCAAACAGAAAATTCAGATGCAAACTTCACAAGAGATACATGAGAGAACTTCAGTCTTTGTAGTCACAGTAGAAGAATTAGATGCCTTGGTCAAAGAAAATGCTAAGCCATATAAAAATGAGGTGAATATATTTCTCAGTAGTCTATAGCTTAACCAAGAAATAATTCTAAAATTGTAAACTATCATAGTTTTTAAATCTTCTCTAGGTTCTCTATTAAAATACATATACATTAAAATTTATATCAAATACTACTATATAATACAGGTACACATAAAATCATTTAACACAAAAGATATAAAATTGGTTTGACATGTATATTTTTGTGTGTTTGCATATGCATATGTATATGTGTGTATGTGGACATGTTTGTATGATTTAAGAGGGTAGAAAAGAAAATGAGTGCAGCTCCTCAGGATAAAGCTTATAAACAGATATAACAATTAAAATATATTCTTACGTCCTCTAGTAGCACAAGCTAAGCCATGAAAAACAGAGAAATCTCTTTTCATTATCCTAACCACTGAATAGCAGGAGCTAATTATCCTCTTCCAACACAGGCTTATCCAGTCTGACTCTCCCTGGGAGCAACAAAGTATTTACTTCCTTCTGGAAGCCACAAGTGAGTGGCTTCTAGCCACTTTGTGGAAAGGGAGAAAGGGACCAGAAGGTTTCACCTCCTGTCAGAGTATAAGTAGCAATATGCACCTTAGAGGGTGTTTGGTCTCACACCTGTATAACCAAAACCAGAACTGCCACATCTCTTTAAAACAGATGACTTACTGAGTTGAAAAGGAGTCCTAAGTGCACTCACTAAATGAATATTTATTCCTCCTTCTGAGACTACTAAATAAGAAGTCAATGTAATCACTATATATGAAATTCCAATTATAAATTTACATTTCTGTAATGACAGCCTGCCTATTCCAATAGTTATTAAAAACAAAATCATACATTACTTGCCTCCACAAAGCTGATCCATAAAACGTTATAGGATGTGTAAAGAAAACGTATTCTCTTGGTTATTTTTCTCTGTATGGAAAAACTTTCCTCCTACTGGCAGCAATTCCTTTAAGATTTTCTTCCAAAATTACCTCTTAGGACTGGTACAGATGTATTACAAGCGATTAAATCTCTAGGAACATAAACATCTTCTGAAATATTGCAAAACAAATAAAACTCTAAACTGCAATAAAGCACCACAGTTAAGAAATAAAGTGACTTAGGGCCTTTAGAACTGGAAAGAAATTTTACACCATGCTCTAAAGATACAAAGTTAAAGCCTGTTGACTTTCGATTATCACTCCATCTGATGCAAGCTTAAGAACAGTTGCACAACATAGTCATTTACAATATATCGAACATAGCATCAGAAAACAATTCTAGAAACAGTAGTCTAATTTTATTATATTTTATTTGTTCATGATGTATGTGCGGCCGTGGCAAACTTATGACAGGGTACACATGCAGAGGACACCATATGTGAGCTGATTCTCTTTTTTGCAGCTTCTGGCAATTTCTGGCAACTTTGGTGGCAACAACCTTTCCCACTGAGCTATCTTGCCAACCCCTAGAAGCATTTCACATTTAAAGTGTTTATTTTGGAAACATTATATTGCTTGATTATAATTAATACCACAGCTGTGAATCAAAATTACATGACTAGTATTTATTCTTTGTCTATTACTGATAAAATTTATATGCTTTTATGCGAGGCATTCACACCAGCACTGACAGTCTTGAAAGCCAAAAATATCAGCCATGTCTATTTGTTTTCATTTTCATAGAGCATTCTTGCAGCCTTATTTCCTTTTTGATGGTTATTTATATGGAGTGTATTTATGAGATATACATCTTATATTGTCTTTGTCTTTTTGAAGACAATTTTATATGAGAAGCACTGATAAGGGAACTCTGTCTTTTTAAGCTGCGGCAGCTCCCTTGCACTCTTTGACATCTCTGCTCTGCAGCATGAGTCAGCTATCTCCACTCTCAATAGTAAAGGGGTTTTTGTTGGAACACTGCATGCCACATCACCAACTTCCACTGATTGTTTATAGTGTCAGCTTTGCCTATATTGAACATAGCGGTTTTAGCACAATAACAGTTGTTACCCCTTTCAAATCTGCAGTGATTGGATCAGTGTTTTAAGTCACAGGGTGCTATGCATGTTGAAAGTTTTGTTTTATTTTTCTACTTTCAGAATTTTAGGTCTGAAGTAATGAGGAATTAAAAACTGCCCAAGAGGCACAGTCTGTGAGTATTTCTGGTGGCATAAATCCATGTAATAAGAAAACAGCTATCAATGCTGTTACCAGCTGCACAGGAAATTATTATCTAGGTAGAACACAGCCGTAAACTGTGAGAAGTGTGAGTTGACTCAACAGTGCTCCCTCGGGCAGTCTGAATACTTAGTGTATACTAGGCCTGAAGGTGGTATCTTACTGAGCACTGACCACCTGGGTTGTGAACAGAAGAATGTATGTCTGTATGGTGTTAATACAGCAGAGTAAGACTGGCAAACAACATACCACCACTGGTCTTCCCACAAGTTATCACTATGAAGGGTGCAACTGGTGGAGCTGAAGCCGGAGGGTCTCCTGTTTAACGCAAATCCATGCATTGAGACTCAGGCTCAAAACAAAATGAGGTAGGCAACTGAAAACGTTTCCACCCTTTAAAAACTTTGAGGAGGGAGTGAGCATGATGCCACAGTCAGTGAAAGGCATGAGGTAGGTGCAAGCATGCTAACTTGAGCCCAGATCCTCATCCCCCATGCAAAAAGCCTGGAATTCTAGTGCTGGGGGGACAGAGAGATGGGAGAATCCCTGTAGCTTCCTGGTCAGCCAGGGTGGCCGAACAGAGAGCTCTAGTTCAAGGGGCGACTGCGTCTCAAAATGTATGACTGATACTTGATTCTGGTAGTGCATTGCTTTATGCCTGTAATTCCAGCAACCAGAAGGCATACATAGGAAGAGACAGACAGACTGCTCAGAGTTCTAGCCCATTCCTGGTCTATCTACATAGTGAAGTCCAGGCCAGGCTTAAATAGTAACCCCACCTATAAATAAATAAATAAAATAAGCAAACAAAAAGTTTTAAAGAATAGGGGAAAAATTAAAGTAAGATAGAAAAAACAAAGTGAAGAGATTAGAAGAAGACACCATATGTTTGCATCTGGCTTTACATGCTTAGGCACGCACAAGACACAGAAATACAAATAAAATATTGCAAACATCAAGGAAATCCACTTATGGCAACATGCAGTAGGTGTAGTGCTGGGGTATTTTAAAGGATGTTTACAGCTTTGTGTGTCTTCATTTTATAAAGTCTTCTCAAGAGTTCCTCCTCTTACCTGATACGTTACTTTTAGTGTTTAGATACAGGACACAGGACATCAAAGGGATTGTGGCTCATTTGCTTTCAGATTTCAGAAACTTGAAACTTAATGTTCCTTGAATGTCTCAAGGTGTTTGGCTACGGTCAGATTGATAACTATTTTATGTCCACAAAAGTGTTTCCTATGGAAAAAAAATCCATGAGATGAGAGGTTACACTTGAATATGTCTTTCTGTATATCTTCTTTCTTTTTTTTTTTTTTTTATGTGAGTTTCGATAGATAGGTCTAGAAATGTAATCTAAAAATTAATTTTAACATTAACAGAATAATTTATCTAATCCTCCTCTTTATATTTTCTCTAAATTTTTTCTGTGTTACATTTTAGGTACTGGGGGCAAAAATGAAACATCATGATTTAGTTTTATAGGCTGATTTCTTAAATCTCTTTTGTGAGAATTGTACATTTGCATACGTGCTAGTAGCACACAGCACAGGCTTCCTTCTTCAACTACATAGATTCTTGGGGTCAAACTCATGTTCTGCAGGTTTGGTGGTTACCAAAATAATCATTAAAAAGTTATTTTTGGAAGCTATTATTCTGCATTAGATTTAAGTAGCCAAAGTAGAAACTCAAAGACCATTCCTAATCATAGAAAATATTCAAGGATTAGGAATATTAATATCCAAAAATCCTATAATTCTGTTCTTATTTTTGTAACTTAGTATAATTTGTTTTAGAAATCATTTTATTAATTTATGATTATTAAATATAAAAACAGAATAGCATAGAGTGAAATAAAAAATCACTAGTAAAATCTAGAGGAGTTTTGCCGGGCATGGTGGCGCACGCCTTTAATCCCAGCACTCGGGAGGCAGAGGCAGGCAGATCGCTGTGAGTTCGAGGCCAGCCTGGTCTACAAAGTGAGTCCAGGATGGCCAAGGCTACACAGAGAAACCCTGTCTCAAAAAACCAAGAAAAAAAATCTAGAGGAGTTTCAATAGAATAATGCAAGAGTTGCAAATAGTATAAAATTACCTACAAATATTAGTTGTTATTCATTATATAGACGTAATTATTGAACAGGAAAGAATGATTCCATAGTTTTAAAAATGAAGTATAAATAGTACAATGCCAAATGACAAGAAATGAGAAATCATCCTCTTATATGATAAAATTAGAAAATGGAGACCGAATGCACGCACTGAAACTACTTAGCTAGAACAATACACAGAAATATTGTTTCTATATCCAGAAGTCAAAAATGTGGTCATTGTCCTATTCTCCCTTAAAGTCAGTCACGACAATGGCTTTACTTCTAGGTTCCCCTATGCAACAGAATTCTGCTTACAAGGTATAATACTAAATAATGTATAGAGTGAGCGTATAGATTATGCATATTAGCTTAGTTTGTAAAAATGATAAAATAGAATCTGTATATACAACTTGATAGGTCAAGCTGTGCTTACTGTAGAGAAAATGAAGGCCGTGTTTCTCCAGTCTTCTCAGTTGAGGCTTTAACCCTGAGTATCATGTCTAGGATAATATGAGTTTTAGGAACAAAATATGCATTTTACCATCTCCAGGAATAAAAAAATGTGATTTTATTTCTAAAAGGTTTTATTTTGAAATAAGAAATACCTAACCACATTAATTACTCTGGGTCTACCTTTGTCATCTGTCAACTTTGGTTCAGGAAAACACCATTGATAATACTCGCTGTCATCAGTTTATCTTTTGGACATGTGACTCAGTACAAGGCCCTGCTATTGGTTCATGCCTAAGCTCCTAGTTATAAGACAAAGATTTTTATCACTTCAGCTGTTTTTTTTTTTTGTTTTGTTTTTAGTTTTAGTATTTTAAATGTATTTTAACTGATATAAAATAATACCACTTCCCCTCCTACTTTTTCTTGTTCCAGCCTCTGAGGTGGCCTTCTTCAAACTTCTTCATTTACCCCCACTACATAATTTATAGCCTCTTTCTCTTTATCATTGTTATGTGGTATGTGTGTGTGGTAGTGTGTGTGTGTGTGTGTGTGTGTGTGTGTGTGTTTGCGTGTCCGTGTGCATGAATATATACACGCCTTAGTTACTTTTCTATTTCAATGATAAGACACCATGACCAAGGTAATTTATAGAAGAAAGAATATATTTGAGGCTTTCAGAGTGTGTGTTTATTACCATCATGATTGGAAGCATGGTGGCAGGCGTGGTATATGAGCAATACCTAAGGGCTCACATATTATTCTATTGACAAGCACTAGCCATAAAGAGTTAACAGGGAATGGAATGTGAGTTCAAAAGCTCAATGCCAGCCCTCAATGATACCCATCCACTTGATCCAAACATTCAATTATGTCCATTTGCCTATACATTTCTATTTACACTGCTACATTCCTCTTCCTGGGTCAAATGGGTTCATGTCTAGTGTTATAATTTAAAATGCATTTAGTTCAACTTAAAAAGTTTCCATAGTCTTTTTGTACTCTTAACTGAGTTTTCAAGCCCAAAGTCCAAAGTGTATTCTGAGACTTAATTTACTGTCTTAATCGTAACCCCCTGTGAAATCAATAAGGAAATTACATACTTCCAACATGGCTCAGAATACATATTACCATTCTAAACGTCTGACATGGGAGCATAATGGGAAAGTACTGGACCAAACAAGATCAAAAACCCAGTAGGGAAAATTCCAAATCCTGCAGCTCTGTGTCTGACGTCCACAGTCTTAGATGGCTTGCTCCTTTCAGTTGTCTGACTTTAGCACACTTCCCTTGGGATGCACCTTAGTGGCAGACGCTTCATGGCTCTGACATTTCCAAGACCCTGAGGTCTTTAATGCAATTTAGGTTTCACTTTCACAGCTTCATATAATGAATGGATTCTCAAGGGTTTCTTGATGGATTCTCAAGGGTTTCTTGTAGGGACTCACCTGCCACACACCAACCCTCGGGGACTCTTGCTGCAGGACTTTCTCTGACCCGCCAGTGGTTTAAACGATCACAATAAGACTTCTAATATAGCTTAAAGCTTAGGGCTTCTGCTGGAGCAGTCTGCCCGCTACTATTTTAACTTCATCCAACTATTCTACCACTGCAACTTTCCACGTGGTTAGCTCTTTACCTCCCTGCTCTGTTCTAGTCTGTGTCAGTTCCCCTCTACATTCTTTCTGATTCTTTCTTGTTTCTTCCCGTGTCCCTCTCTCTCTTTCTCTCTGCCTGGTGTGGAAGGACAAGCATTTACAAATAAAAAACTCAGTGTCAGGCCATAGAGATTACAATACTGGGCTGCGGCCTAGGCCCAACTCATCTTTGCTTATTAGTTCTCTATGGCCCAGACGGGCCAGGCTGGTAAGCATCAGGTGGGTGCAGAGAGACCCAAGCCTGAAACTACTTGGGTGTCCCACAGACCTCTTAGGGATATCAGCTGATGTGGGTTGTGGCCTGCGCCGACTCCCTTTTGCCTGTTCTGTTTCTCGGATGGGCCAACAATGTAAGCAGCAAGAGGCTAAAAAGCGAGCCAAGCCCAAAGCTCTTCAGGTGTCCCACAAGTCTTTTCAGGATAGCATCTAATGTGGGCTGTGACCCGTGCCCGACTCAGCTCTTCAAACACGGTTTTGCTGTGCCTATTCTCTGTTTCCCAGGGGGCCTGCTGTCTGTTCCAATATCTGGAGGAGTGCAGGGTGCTCAATGCTTGTGACTCCTGAACCTGAGAGAAATCCTGCCACAACGGGGGTGCGGGGAGCTAGTTCTGATCTTCTCCACCACCTTCCCTCCAGTTGGTTTTGCCGCCTCCAATCCTCTGCTCCCTAAACATGGTAGACACTGGATGCCACCATTTTGGAATCCCACAAACTCAATTTTGGATTTTTCAATTTATGTTTTTAAACAACTTAATTTGAGTGAAATATAATAGTCTACCTATATTTGTCTTATCGGTTGCATCCAAACTGGCAAGTACCTAAAATAATCTACTTTCAAAATGAAGGTTTCTGTGGCAGCATGGTTTCCTTAAAATCTCTTAGACAAAAGTCTCTTTCTTCCTTTCTCTTAGTTTCTAATATTGGTGACAACCATCACGTACTTTGAGGTGGTGCAACAGTCCAGTCTGCGTCTATATTCCATGTTTTCTCATGTTGACTGTGTCTTCAGTCCTCTCCTTCTAAGAACGTCATACATTATAGTCCACCCCATTTCCAAATGAGGTCACATTCACAGACACTGGAGATTAGAACTTGATTGTGCCTTTTGGGGAAGAGAACAATCAGAATATTCTAAATGTTCTAAAGTCCTTTATATTATACAACAAGTGCATTGCTGCATTCTTAGTTCCTAGAAAACACTAAATAATATGTAAAAAGCTTGAATGTGCAAAGGTCCTAGGAGATAGATACAGAGAGGGTGATGGATAATATATCAATATCCTGGAATAAATAAGAAAATCAAGGTTTTCCAGGAGGCAGCAGTTTACCGACAGCATTTGGAGAGAAGGTAAGCTGACTTCCAGACAACCGCATTATACCAAATGTACCAAACATAACATACAGATGTAGTGTGTTTGTGTACATGTTAGATCTTGTATTGTATTATCTCAATGATGGGCTGTAACCTGTAAACTGAATTAAGTCTTCTCCGACCCAAGCTGGTTATTTTCATAGGATTTATCACAGGAAATTGAAATTTAGCATTTCAGATAAAGAAGAGTAGGAGTGTGGCTTTTGTCCACATTATGTTCTAAGGTAAAATGTACAGAAGAAAAAAAGGAAGAAGAAAAGAAACATAAAATAAATATAATTATCTGGAAGTGACCTGGGGACCATATTGCAAAGATGGGCACATTCAGTGTCCATAGCTGTTCTTAGCAGTGGCCTATCTATCTTTAAATCTAACCTTATATTTTCAACTAGCAGAATCTGTGAGATGACCGGTCATTGCTGTGGGTAAAAAGGGGTTACTAACATATTTTGGTAGACTACATGTAAAAAATAAAAGAAAAGACAGGGAAGCTTTAAATTTCTTTTGGATATGGTAATAATACTTACTAAGAATGATTTACAAATTTAGAAATTAAGCATTATAAAAAGAAATATTATCAGGTATTACAAGTCAGTATAATTAAGCAAGGTAACCTAAAATAATCTCACTATAATACTTTTATCATGGCAAGAAAATGTATATTTTAATCTAGAAATTAATTGAAACATTCAGAAAAGATAAGCATTTGGAATTAAAAATTGTTAATGGTCAGATTCTTTGATGTGTGGAGAATATATTCCTACAAAGCACACTGCACTTTTCCTTAGCTGGGCTCAGGGTTCGTTCTGTGGCTTCAGCCTCTGAGAAATGATTTTTCTTTTTAATAGCAGAGTATCTTTTAGTATCTGTTCTACCAGATCCTATTTTATCTCCCCTTTATTTCCGCTTTTTCACAATAACATCAGTTCTAGTGAAGGCAAAGTGTATTTTTCAACCTCACTTGGGGCTCTAGCCCTATTTTCACTCTCCACCTGCATGTCAGGAGGTGAGGAATGGCAGTGGGTACATCTCCCTTTCAGGAGTGGCAGACAGGGTAAGAGATACAAGATAGTGACTCATGTTTGAAATCCACTCACATGGGTGCTAAAATTGCAGTGCATAGCACCCTCTCTTTTCATCCCTTTGTACTGATCTGTTAATTTCTTTTTCATTCATATTTAAGGGTAAAACCTTTAATTATTGTAGAAAAAATTAAATTTAACCAGGAGTTTAAATTACCTCAAAATATCTGAGTGAGTTAGTTGTAAGTTTGATACCTAAAAATGTTGTGTATTCAATTTTTTACTGAGATATTTCAGATTAGACAAATTCAATGAATAGTTACTAAGAATAGTAACAGGACAGGATTTTGTGTGTATGTATATTCCAAGCAATACATTTTATTAGATATTTTTCTGATGAAATTCTTCAAACTGATCTTTGGTATGATAAAATTTACATTATCAAGTAGTGACTTAAAAATGGGAAATTAGTGATTTTTATAGGGCTTCCTCAAGACCCAGCTATTCCACTCCTTGGAATACATCCAGAAGATGCTCCAGCACACAACAAGAAAATTTGCACAACCATGTTCATAGCAGCCTTATTCATAATAGCCAGAACATGGAAACAGCCTAAGTGTCCATCAGTAGAAGAATGGATAAAGAAACTGTGGTACATATACAGTATGGAATACTACTCAGCTATTAAAAACAAGGAATTCCCGAAATTTGTGGTTAAATGGATAGAGCTAGAAATGATCATAATGAGTGAGTTAACCCAGAAGCAGAAAGACTCAATGGTATATACTCACTTATATCTGCATACTAGCCCAAGGGGCATGTCCCACGAAAGCCTTCACTTACAAGGAAACTGGGACAGAGGAGAGAACATTCTATTGGGACTCTAGATGAGAGAAGCATGGGAGAATAGCAAAGTAGAATGATCCAGAGGGCCCTAGAAACCTACAAGTAGAACATTATGATAGGCAGATTTGGGCCCAGGGGTCCCGCTCAAACTAAGGCACCAGCCAAGGACAATGCAGGAGGTAAACTTTAAACCCCTATCCAGATCTAGCCAATGGGCAGAGCATTCTCCACAGTTGAGTGGAGAGTGGGGTATGACTTTCTCACGTACTCTGGTGCCTCATATTTGACCATGTCCCCTGGAGGTGGCATTATTTGTCTCTCTATTATAAAACAGTGTGCACTATTACCACTAAAGAGACACTCAAATGGCTGAGAAACACTTAGCAAAATAGCCACTATCCTTAACCGTCAGAGAAATGCAAATCACAAATATATTAAGAGTTCATCTTACAGTTATAAGAATGTCTAAGATTATTAAAAACAAGTGATAATTCGTCCTTGCAAGGATTTGGAGTACAGGGAATACTTATCATTATCTGGTAGGAGAAAAAACTAGTACATTTACTGTGGAAATCAGCATGACAGCTCTTCAGGAAGATAAGAATTGATTTACCTGAAGAACCACTTTTACAACTCATGGACATACACTTCATCCTACCACAAAGACATTTTTCAACCTGGTTGTCCCTTACATATCAATGGATAAAGAAAATGTGGTACATTTATACAATGCAGTAGTACTCCACTGTTTACATGATGTCATGAAAGTTGAAGATAAATGGTTGGATCTAGAAAAATTCATCCCGAATGAGGTAACAAAGACCAAAAAGAAAAATATGATATGTATTTGCTTATTGCATAAATTAGCTGCTGAGTCAAGGATAACCAATCAACAATGCATAGAAATACAGAGGGCAGATATAGAGGAAGATACTATGTGGTACAGATAGATCACATTAGAAAGGGGATATAGAATAGGTAGTTAAGGATGGATAGGAGGAACTGGATTAGGAGGACCAACTCGGGAGGGAGCTAGGAGATGGGGATGAGTAAGAGAACCAGACAATTAATGTTGAACCTAATGCATTAGAATCTTCTTCTACACACACACACATACACACACACACACACACACACACACACACAAAATCACATGGCATAGAAAGAACTGAAATGGAATATCTCTTGTTACAAAAAGAAGTTTCTAGTACTGGGGTTGGTTAACATCTAAATGAGATGTAGGCTAATAGGAATCCTCAAACAACCTAGTCTCTTGCCATCTGCATTGCCAAAGACAACATTGCTACACAACTCATTGAACAAGCCAAAGTCAAGATGGTGCCTACATAGAACCTTCAACCTTTCTTTCTGACATCTTTGGTACAGGAAGGTACTGTGCATGCTGGTAAAAGAGAAACATAAACAACAAATTCAACCACAAGCCCTTTAATCTACAGTGGTGCCATGCCTCCAAGGTAAGGCAGAGCAATGGTGGCAGAAAGTTTGTGCCAGTAACCAACGAATAACTGATTTGACTTAAGGCCCACTCCATAAGATGGAACCCATACATGACACTATATGAGTGACCAAAAGCCAGAAAGGAGATAGCTCAGGGACCTATGGTAAAACCAATTAGTTCTGTCCTAAAAACAAACCAAACCAAACAAACAAGGAAACAACAATGAAAATATAGCAATAAAATGACTCCTGATAACACTTTGCTACTCATGGCTCAGTACCTTGCTTAGTCATCATTAGAGAGACTTCCTCCTGCAGAGACCCACAACCAGATATTATTCTAAGAGTGAAAGACCTTGGAACATTCAGCCCTAAAGGCCATGCTATGTTTTCATCAAATTTCTCTCCTTATGGTTTATTGATTCTTAAGGAAAATGAATGAGAAGGATTCCAGGAAAGTGTAGGCAGAGTAAGTATAAGAGCCAGAGTATTAGGGTAGGGGAGTAAGAGGAAAATGGGAAGGAGGGAGGAATGAGAGGATACAAGGGAGGGGATAACCATTGAGATGCAATATGAATAAATTAATAAAATAAAATTAAAAACCTTAGCATTTTATTTTCCTCAGACCTGAAATTGGCTGTTTCTCTGGAATATTTGTGCCAAATTTTCTTTATTTATTCTTCTGTTGAGGGATCTATATTGTTTACAATTTCTCATGTACAGGTAGTCATGTTGGTGAGACTTTTATAGTTTCTGACTTTCCTAGGAAACACAGTCCTAAAACACGCCCATTTCTGATGCTCTAGTATTCTTTCTGCACCATCTTATGATCCCTGAGCCTTATGTATGGGAGTTTGTATTTCAATCAGATATGGTTTTCTGAAATGATCTCCATCTTTTGAAAAGAGAAACGTCCGTGTCTATGGTAGGGGACTGCAGACTATTAAGATGCAAACAGGAATGAGCCAAACAAAGACAGCAAGCAACAAGAGGAATGACAAAGTGAATAATGGAAAGCCCTCAAGGATTCAGCTACACACAAATCTTGAACTCTCAGTGGACTTCATTGATTTATATATACATAGGTGTGTATGTAATAACACCTATGTGTATTTATGTGATGCATAAATATCAATAGAAGTCTTATACACACCTATGTATATATAAATCAGGATATTCTCCACAGTTGAGTGGAGAGTGGAGTATGACTTTCACACATACTCTGGTGCCCCATATTTGACCACGTCCCCTGGATGGGGAGACCTGGTGGCACTCAGAGGAAGGATAGCAGGCTACCAAGAAGAGACTTGATACCCTATGAGCATATACAGGGGGAGGAAGTCCCCCTCAGTCACAATCATAGGGGAGGGGAGTAAGGGAAAAATGGGAGGGAGGGAGGAATGGGAGGATACGAGGGAGGGGATAACCATTGAGATATAATATGAATAAATTGATAAAATATATTTTTAAAAAGACTTCTATTGATATGTAAAGTAAAATAACAGTGCCTGTGTGATTTTGAGAATTATACTTTAAAATGTAGAGAAATTATATGAAATATATATTTGAGATGTTTATTGAAATATCATCTAATTTAAACTGTACACATCAATATGGCCCTACTGCCATGATATTGTGAATAATCTCTAGAGAAAGAAGAAGCTCCAGGCTTGAGGATAAAAAAATGCAGCAATCTAGTCTAGCAAAGAGCACACCAATTGCTTATCTAGAAACAAATGGTCAGTCTTGAAAAAAAAAACATACAAGTAACTTTATACAGCCTGAGTGGGTTGTGCTTATATATATAAGTGTGTGTGTGTGTGAGTGTGTGTATGCATACATGTGTGTTATTGTGTGTGCATGACTGTGTATGGATGTATGCATGAGTTTTGTGTATGTGCATGTATATGTGTATGTATGTGTACTGAGGAGTGACAAAGATGAATGAAAAAAGAGTCCTTAAATTTGAAAAAGAGTCAAGAAGAAATATATTGGAGTATGTGGGAAAAGGAAAAGGAAAAGAAAAATTGTGTAATTTTACTATTATCTCAAAATTAAAAAAAAAGAAAAGAAATAATTTAACAAAGCCTGCCAGAATATTCCCTGTACTCTTTTTGTCCATAGAGTGAACTAAGTTGGAATTATAAGGTACATACACATATATGCACATATATACAAATGTATATTTTTGGACACATAAATACCAGCATTTACCATTTAAGGTTTACAATCTGCACAAGGTATTATTTTTAGATAATGGTCTCATGTGCTTCTCATATGGTTCAAGTCAAGTCTCTTTCTGCAAAATAGTCACATATCTGTCTGTAAATATTAAATTATATTTTAGGTAGCTGCATATCATACAAATCACTTCATCAGAACTCACAAGTTCTCTTAAAATTTAACTGCTACATAGATGCTTTTTATGTGGAGACATGTTAGTTTCTTTGTTTTATCATTAGTTTAATACCTAACTTTTAAACGTGTTTTATCATAAATCTAGGGTTGACCATTTGATGTAATTTTCTCAGATGGAGTAAGTGCATCAACACATCAATATCTGTATAGATTCGTTAGATGCAGTCAAATATTGTCCTTAATTAAGGATAATAATTGATGAATCATATGCTTTTTATGCATTGTAAAAATGATATAATACAATAAATATTGTATTAGTATAGTTAGTAACCTCTGAAAGTATATCAGGAGAAACACTTTTAAAATAAGAAATAACTACATATTTAACTCATGTACAATATTGTATTAAGAGTAATGAAACCCAGCAATAAAAATCCATCTATAATAATGTCTTCCCCAAAAGTTAATTGAAAATCAGTAGTGGACTAGAAACCTTATTAAAAGCAATTAACACATATCTGCATATATTGTCTGTGTTGTATTAGAAGGGCAACAGCTCTTCATCTTTTATAGACAAAAAGGAAAAACTACTAACTTGAAGAAAATATGTGTGATGGTGAGTGTTAAGGTCATGTTAATAGAATTTAATCTCACAGAAATAGTAATAGTAAGCAATATACTATGTACCAAGCTCATATGACATAGGTATAATTTTGTTCTTTATGTTTCTTAGCGTTTTTCTCAACATGAATGGCTCTAAATAAAGCCTGTCATTTTTACTTAATTCTTCATAATTGTGAGTGTATATATATATATATAAAATAAGTGAAGAGGTAGTCTACCTATATATTTTTATGTATTCATTCTATATTTTTTATTATTTCTTGTCTAAATGATACATAGATAATCTACAGCATGTTTCAAATCGCCATAAATTCCAACATCCTAATTAATTCACTATGGGTGATTTTCTGCAGTTAAAACTTTGTTATTCCAGGAACATTTATAATGTAAAAGTCATGCTAATGAAAATCATAGGTGTGTGCAAGAAATATTATGTGTTAAAAAAGCCTAAAAACTCAGTGGTACTTTGGTTATCATAAAAGAAAGAGTTTTTGTTTGCTTTGGGGGAATTAAGATTTAAAATTTATGATTGTTAGATAAAGTCTTATAAATAGCCTAAAGCTATATCAAAGTGCTTTATGAATATCAACTAATAAAGTATTTTTGTTTGTTTTTTGTTTAACATTTATTTAAGTAGCGTTAAGCTCTAACTCACAGTCTACTCCTTGTATGGACATTATAATGGTAGGGGCTGGTGATGAACTTCAGTGGTAGAAAACTGACCCAGCATGTGCCAGAAAACAGAGTCAATGCCCAAAGGAAGCTGGTGTCACCATTGTAATAAATTAGTAAAGTAATCCCTCAACAGTGTTGCTATTTAGGCTTAATTTGCTATCTTAAATTGTTTTTGTGTAATCTTAACAAAATACCACAAAATATAAAAATAGCAATGAAAAACATGTATTTCTTTAAAGTTTGAGACAGAGAAGTCTACAATCAAGAAGGCTTATGTGGAAACGCATTATAAGATGTTTAGAAACTATCACATGAGCAAAGCAAACATATGTATAGGACAAAAAGTTCAAGGAAGACAGAGCTGGAAGAAGAGGAAGAATTAAGGGCAAAGTAAATTATTGTACTAGTGTGGATCAATTATGATTTTACATCAGGTCTATCCTGATGACAATAAACCCACTTTGGTGATGACATGAGTCTATACATGACAGAGTTGCTATTATATCATCACTCCTTTTTAACACAGCCATATCTGTGATGAAAATTTCAGTGGCAAGATCTTAGCAATTAATTTGTAGTTATACATTTCCTGACATGACCAATAATGCTTTCTGTTATTGCAGAATTTTTTGGCTTACAAAGTAACTTCTCAAGTATCTCATAGATGCTTTTTTAAAAGCCTGTAAGAATATGAAATTGCATTTTGGGAGCAGAGGATTCAATTAATAAAGCATTTGATTACATATAATAAGAATGTATGGTGATTTCATTTCTATTTTATTATTTGAAGTCTCAAATAATCTAATGAAATCTAAACTGTATCACTATAGTTGACTGATTTTTTGCAAACAAAAAGAACCTGATATATAGGGGGACATAATCCCCCTCAGGAACAGTCATAGGGGAGGGGAATAATGGGAAAAGGGGGGGGGGGAGGAATGGGAGGATACAAGGGATGGGATAAACATTGAGATGTAACAAGAATAAATTAATAAAAAAAAAAAAAGAAAAAAAAAAAAAAGAAAATCTTTGTCATGAAATTCTTCTTCTTGTCAAACTTATTTATAGGTATTTAGTGGGAGGAAAATTCAATAGCCTGATTTGCCTTTAATGATATATTGAGATAATCCAAAATACTATCTCAAAAATATGAGTGTGAATAAATTCTATCTTTCATCTCCCACACTGTAGTCCATTTTAAGTATCAAAGCATCAAAACTAGCTAGCTTAAAGCTGCTCAGTATAAAACAAGATTGCTGTTGATCTCTTGAGATTAAAATTGCTGTGTATGAAATCTTCGGGCATAAATTAAAATCAACTTGTATTTATTTCATCATTAGTAAAATGAGAGTAGAAGTGAAATCAGTATATTCTTAATGAGGGTTATTTTATGAAGCATCTTCATATAATATTCTCTATTTTATCATAAATAACATAATAGAACCATTTTTCATTTTCAAATATATGAATCGCATTTGTTAGTCCACAAAGACTCATTCTGAAGTCAGGTCCAGGACATAATTGATGTTTCCCATGGCAATTTCTCTATTTTGAATGCAAGGTTGAAAATGAATATGCACTTACAGTTTCTATTAACATATATATCATAGCACACTTGTGATTTAGGTTGCAAAGACTATATCTTTTATGATCACATATCACTGTGGATTTACTAATATATTTCCAACATTTACCATAATCTCAAAACATCATTGTAAAATAGGACAGAAAGAAAACCTTGTCACAGCTAACTGGGCATCTACTCTGCCCCAGATTCCCCTTGTTTTCTGGTACAGCTGCTGAGTAACTACTGATTTACTAAGTTACAGAATAAAATGAGGCTGATTCACTTTTATTAATTTTTATTATAAAATGATAATTCAAACATAAAGCAACATTATATGGCTTAAAAACATTTTTAGGGAGCCTGAGTTGACTGATTTATATATAAATGCCTGGAAAGTGTATTGTGATGTGATAGCTCAGTGATTTTGTTGTTGTGGCTATTGTTACTCATTTGTTGGTATTTTTGAAATTAATATATAAACACTATACATTTTTGTTTTATTTTCTGTTCTTACTTTTGAAAAGTACTTTAATTGTTTTTCATTAGTTTTTTTATATAATTACTGTACAGCCTGATCACAAGCCCCTCTCTACTCTCCTCGCAGGCCTACCCTCACAACCTTCTCCTCACTGCACCTCTATTTCTCCTCACAGAAGGGGAGGCCTTCATGGTACTTGCCCATCCTAGCACCATGAGTCACGGCAGGACTAAGCACATCCTCTTCCACTGAGGAAAAACATGACAGCCCAGTCAGGAGAAAAGGATCGAAAAGCTGGCAACAGAGTCATAAACAACCCCAGCTCCAGTTTTTAGGGGACACACATGAAGATATATGCTATATATGTGCTTTAGGGCTAGAGAGGGGGCTAGCTCCTACTCTCTTTGGTTGGTGGTTCAAACGCTGGGACTCATGAGCCCAGTTTAGTCGACTCTGTAGGTCTTCTTATGCTGCCTTTGACCCCTCCACCTCCTTTAATTCTTCATCCCATCTTCCACAAGACTCCATGAGCTCCATTTACTGTTAAGCTGTGCATCTCTGCATTTGTTTCCATCTGATGCTGTATGAAGCCTCTCAGAAAACTGTGATGCTAGGCTCCTGTCTTCAAGCACAGGAGAGTACTTTTAATAGTGTCAGGGGTTGGCTCTCTCCCATGGCATGGGTCTTAAGTTGGGCCAGTCATTGTTTGGCCATTCTCACAATCAATGACCCTTCTTTATCGCTATAGTTTTGTAGGCAGGACAAATTTGGGTTCTAGATTTTATAGGTGGATTGATGTCCTCCCCCATCCACTGGCAGTCCCACCTGACTATGGAGATGGTGACTTCACGCTCCATATACCATGCTCCTAGGAGTCACAGCCACAGTTACTCCTGAGCGACTCCCTTGAATCACCTCATCCCATCTCAAAGATGTCTCTTCCCTCACTTCTATTCTTTTCTGCAGTCTTCCCTCCTCTCCATGTGTTTGATTTCCAACCTTGTTATGTTTCCTCACGCTTTCTCCTACCCAGAAGTCTCCCTTCATCTACCTCAGATGTCTATTTTATTCCCCCTTCGAAGTGAAATTCAAAGCATCTTCCCTTTGTCCCTTCTTGTCACTTAGCTTCTTTGGTTCTGCGGACTGTCCCATGGTCATCCTCTCCTTTATGGCTAATATCCACTTATAAGTGAGTGTATGCTATGAGCGTCTTTCTAATCCAGGTTACCTCACTCAGGATGATCTTTCCAGGTTCCATACCTTCTGTAAATGGCATGATGTCCCCCCAGGCATTTACGAGATCTTTAAGAGACCAAACCAATGGTATTGCAGTTGAGACAGGAGAAGAGCTCAGAAGAAATCACTCCATTCTCACTGTTCTCATTAGTTATGTGCGTTTGAATTTAACTCACAATAGATTTGCAATGATGACATATAATATACATTATTAAAACAATATTATTAATAATTTTGACAGAATGAAATTATGATAACTATTAGATTATTTTTTAAAACGAAAGCTGAGAATTTCTTGTATATAACCTCCTTAGGAAAAACTTTTCATTTATCAAGTTTAACAAATTAAAGTATTTTCTTCTATATTGCAAATATTCCAGGTGTATTTCTTCTGCTTATATAAAGATTTCAGTAAATTCTCTTAAATTATGATTATAAACTGTTGAAAATAGCAAGTAGCCAAGAAGAGACTTGATACCCTATGAGAATATATAGGGGGACGTAATCCCCCTCAGGAACAGTCATAGGGGAGGGGAATAATGGGAAAATGGGGGGGGAGGAATGGGAGGATACAAGGGATGGGATAAACATTGAGATATAACAAGAATAAATTAATTAAAAAAAAAGAAAAAAAAGAAAAAAGAAAAAAAAAGAAAGAAAATAGTTTAATGTACATTGGTGAATATCTAATAATTCAGATTTAGATAAAAGTTACTAAAATTTTAAGGAGTTATAAAAAGGATGGTAAATATATTCATTTTGTATTCATGAAGTCAGGAAACTGATGAATGTCCATTTATATCTCCCATTATCTTTGAGGTTGGGGATATGGTTGCAGGCATTGCACTGAGGGTATAATGGAGTTGCTTTGGGAAAAGAACATGCATTGTGGTAATTTTACTTTTGAATGTCCTCTAAGTGCCCAACTCTGACTAGAAATCAGGACTACGTCCGGAATAATGCAAATGATGTAGCATTGCAAGCTCTCTTTACTTTTTTACAGTGCTAGTCAAGGAGTGGTTCTGAGCCACTTGTTGAATCGTAGAGCAGTGTGAATGTGACGCACTTACTACACCATGGTTTATGGCCGCTTCCTCATCAGACTCACCTAGGTAAAGCAATGATTCCATTTATCAGGTCCTGTTCTTCCAAGTTGTTATCAATGAAGCAGAAGACAACACTCACTGATTTGTTTTGTTTTAGAACCAAAAATATCTACAATTTTGGTAGAAGTGGAAGCTTGAATTATGATTGTTAATTATTTAAGTACCATGGCTGAGAGTAAAATTTGGGTTAGTAACTTATGTAAGAGTTAACTAGTAGCTAAGTAAATATTTTCTAATTGTGATATACTCAGCAAACTCTGCATTAATATATCCGTTGTATTGTTTAGTTGCTCAGGCATACAAATTATGGCAAATTCCATTTATAGAATTCAATTCTCTTTTCCTTATCTTCCAGAAATTTAAAACTAATAATTTTAGTTATTTAAATTCCTTTATGTGTATATATATGTGTATTATGTGTATAGGAGTGCTGTGTATGCCTCTGTGCATGTGCACGTGCATGTGTGTGTGTGTGTGTGTGTGTGTGTGTCCCATTTCGTCCTCTCATGGCCATGAGACACAAGGATACAACTATTTCCATCTTACACCCATCAGAATGGCTAAGATCAAAAACTCAAGTGACACCACATACTGGCGAGGATGTGGAGAAAGAGGAACACTCCTTCATTGCTGGTGGGAATGCAAACTAGTACAGCCACTTTGGAAATCTATCTGGTGCTATCTCAGAAAAATTGGAATAGGGCTTCCTCAAGACCCAACTATTCCACTCCTTGGAATATACCCAGATGATGCTCCAGCACACATCAAGAAAATTTGCTCAACCATGTTCATAGCAGCCTTATTCATAATAGCCAGAATATGGAAACAGCCTAAGTGTCCCTCAGTAGAAGAGTGGATAAAGAAACTGTGGTACATATACACTATGGAATACTACTCAGCTATTAAAAACAAGGAATTCCCGAAATTTGTGGATAAATGGATTGAGCTAGAAATGATCATATTGAGTGAGTTAACCCAGAAGCAGAAAGAATCAAATGGTATATACTCACTTATATCTGCATACTAGCCCAAGGGGCATGTCCCACAAAAGCCTTCACTTACCAGGAAACTGGGACAGAGGGGAAGGCATCCTATTGGGACTCTAAATGAGAGACGCATGGGAGAATAACAAAATAAAAGGATACAGAGGGTCCTAGAAATCTACAAGTAGAACATTATGATAGGCAGATTTGGGCCCAGGGGTCCCGCTCAAACTAAGGCACCAGCCAAGGACAATACAGGAGGTAAACTTTAAACCCCTTCCCAGATCTAGCCAATGGTCAGAATATTCTCCACAGTTGAGTGGAGAGTGTGATATGACTTTCTCACGTACTATGGTGCCTCACATTTGACCATGTCCCCTGGAGGGGGAAACCTGGTGGCACTCAGAGGAAGGACAGCAGGTAGCCAAGAAGAGACTTGATACCCTATGAGAATATATAGGGGGAGGTAATCCCCCTCAGGAACAGTCATAGGGGAGGGGAATAATGGGAAAATGAGTGGGGAGGAATGGGAGGATACAAGGGATGGGATAAACATTGAGATGTAACAAGAATAAATTAATAAAAAAAAAAAAGAAAAAAATATATCCGTTGTATTGTTTAGTTGCTCAGGCATACAAATTATGGCAAATTCCATTTAGAATTCAATTCTCTTTTCCTTATCTTCCAGAAATTTAAAACTAATAATTTTAGTTATTTAAATTCCTTTATGTGTATATATATATGTGTATTATGTGTATAGGAGTGCTGTGTATGCCTCTGTGCATGTGCGTGTGCGCGCGCGCGTGCGTGCGTGTGTGTGTGTGTGTGTATGTGTGTGTGTGTGTGTGTGTGTGTGTGTGTGTGTGTGTGTGTGTGTGTGTGTCCCATTTCGTCCTCTCATTGGTTGGCCATGAGACACAAGGATACAACTATTTCCTATTTCCCAGCACTGGTACTGGATGTGCACATCGCCACACCTGGCTTTTCACATGGGTGATGGAAGTGTCACTATGTGCTTTATGGTTACATAAAGGGACTCATGTCATAGGCTGATCCATCCTTTAAGGCCCTTAAATTTATTTTAGAAGAATGGGCATCAAGGGGCATGTTCCAAGAAAGTCTTCACTAACCAGGAAAATGGGACAGAGGGGGAGGACATCCTATTGGGACTCTAGATGAGAGAAGCATGGGAAAATGGCAAAGTTGAAGAATCCAGAGATTCCTAGAAACCTACAAGAAGAACATTATGATAGGCAGATTTGGGCCCGGGGGTCCCGCTCAAACTATGACACCAGTCAAGGAGAATACAGGCCGTAAACTTCAAACCCCTACCTAGATCTAGCCAATGGACAGGACATTCTCCACAGTTGAGTAGAGAGTGAGATATGACTTTCTCATGTACTCTGGTGCCCCATATTTGACCATGTCCCCTGAATGGGGAGACCTGGTAGCATTCAGAGAAAGGATAGCAGGTTACCAAGAAGAGACTTGATACCCTATGAGCATATACAGGGGGAGGAAATCCCCCTCAGGAACAGTCATAGGGGAGGGGAATAATGGGCAAAATGGGGTGGGGGAGGGAATGGGCGGTAAAGGGATTGGGATAACCATTGAGATGTAACAAGAATAAATTAATAAAAAAATAATAATAATAAAGAAAAAAAAGTAACTCAAAAAAGTTAAAAATGAGGAGAAAACAAGATGGCGGCATGCAGTGTGTGCCATGTGTAGGGAGCTGAAGATCAGAGGCTGTGAAATCGACTGTAGGGAAGGAGTTGGGAAAGATCAGAACCAGCTCTGCCTCCCATCACAACCTGACAACCCTACCTTTGGAAGTCACAAGTTTTGAGCACTCTGCACTCCTCCAAATACTCAGCAGACACAGCAGTACACCTGGGAAACAGAGGATAGGCACAGCAAAACTGACTGTTGGGCACAGGCCACAACCAATATTAGCTCCTATCCAGATAAGGCCCTTGGGAGTCTCAAGAAGCTGTGGGCTTGCATCTCTCTCTGCTCACCCGTGACTTAATGGCCTGGTCCATTTGGGTCATTGAGAAGTAGCAAAGGTGAGCCAGGCGCAGGAGAACCCATGTTGGCTGATACCTTAAGAAACCTGTGGGACATCTAAGTGAGCAGCTTTGGGCTTAAATCTCTCTACACCTACCCACTGCTTACCAGACTGCCCCATCTGGACACAGAGAGCAAACAGGCAGGGCTGAGTTGGGTGCTGGCAACAAGGCATATTAGCTCCTATCTGGATAAGGCCCATGGGACAACTGAGCAGCTTTGGGCTTGCATCTCTTTGTCCCACTATGGCTTACCAGCAAGGCACATCTGGGAACCAGAGAACTAATAAGCAAAAGTGACCTTCATCTTCTGATATCTGTAAGAGGCTTGTGTGATACCTGAGAAAGCTCTTTTGGACTTTGATATCTCTCCTCCCACCTACTGCTTGCCAGCTGAGCCCATCTGGGTCAAAGAAAGGGAACCAACAGAAGCAGATCGGGGTTTGGCCACAAAACACATTATCTACCACACCAAGAAAACATGAGGGGCCACCTGAGAAGTTCTCAGTTTGAAGTTCTCTCAGCCTACTCTTCTCCTGCCTGACGCAACTAGCTCACAGACAGGGAACCCAGTAGAATTGATGTGGGTCCAGGTTCCAACACTCATTGTCCATGTTCCTGAGAAGGCTTCAGGAAAGTTCTAGCAAATACCCTTCATCTTGGAGCACTCTTTGCTGGCTCCTGAACAATGTGAGACACACAGAGACAGCGACCTCATTCGAGGATCCTCCAGGCCTACTAACACTAGAGCAACCACATGGCTAAAAACCAGTGCAACAAGACAAGCAAAAAAGGTCAGAGCCATATGATATCACTAGAAATCAGTGATCTTACCACAGCAAGCCCTGGAATTATGAACACCCATCAAGAACAGCACAAGAACAAGATTTTAAAACTGAGGTGATGAAAAGGATAGAAGCCTTGAGGGAGAAAAATAAATCACTAAGAATAAAAATACAGGAAAATATATTCAAACAGAAGAAGGAATTGAATAAATCTTGTAAAGAATTACAGGAAAATTCAATCAAGTGGGAGAAAGAAGTGACTCAAACCATTCAAGACAAGAAAAGGGGGGATGGGAAGCAACAAAGAAAACGCAATCTGAGGTGATACTGGAGTTAGAAAACCTAAGGAAGAAAACAGGAACTATAGACACAGGCAACATCAACAGAATGTAAGAGAAGAAAGAGAGAATCTCAAGTGTAGAAGATACAGTTGATGTTATTGATACATCAGTCAAAGAAAGCATTAAAACTAAGAGGCTCCTGGAAAAAAACACCCAAGAAATCAATAAATACACTGTGGAAATCCAAAAAATGATATGGTCTTATTTAAAAATCTACATGACACAAAATTTAAAAATCTAAATGAAATGGATAATTTTCTTGATAGCTACCAATTACAAAAACTGAGTCAAGATCAGGTAAACAAATTAAATAGTTCTGTATCTCCTGTGAAAATAGAAGCAGCCATGAAAAGTATCCTATCGAAAAAGGCCCAGGGCTTGCTGGATTCAACACAGAATTCTACCAGACCATCAAAGAAGAGAAACTACCAATTCTCTCTAAACTACTCAAAATAGAAACAGAAGAAATACTACCAAACTCATTCTATGAGGGTACAGTCACCTTGATACTCAATCTCACAAAGACCCAAGACTAAATTTCACTTATGAACATTGATACAAAAATACTTAATACTTGCAAACTGAATCCAAAAACATGTCACAAATATCATTAACATAACCAAATAGGCTTCATCCCAGGCATGCAGGCAGGGGTGGCTCAATATTCCGAAATCCATGAATATAATCTATCATATAAACAAACCAAGAGAAAAAAATGATATGATCATCTCCTTAGCTGCTGAAAAGGCATTTGACTAAATCTAAAACCCATTCAGGTTAAAAGTCTTGGAGAGTACAGGAATACAAGGCATATACCTAAACATAGTAAAGGCAATATACAGCAAGTATATAGCCAACACTAAATTAAATGGAGAATAACTTAAATAAATTCCACTGAAATCAGTGACACAACAAAGCTGTCCACTCTCTCTGTAGCTCTTCAATATTGTACTTGAAATCTGAACCAGAGCAATAAGACAACTAAAGGAGATCAAAGATTCAAATAGGAAAGGAAGAAGTCAAAACATCACTATTTGCAGATGACCCCAAGAATTCTACCTAAAAATTCTTACAGCTGATAAACACATTCAGCAAAGTAGCTGCTAACAAAATCAATTATTAGCCGTCCAGTATATGTATGACAAACAGGTTGTGAAAGAAATTAGGGAAACAATACCCTTCACAATAGCCACAAAAAAACCCATAAAGTATCTTGATGTAAATATTACAAAGCAATTGAAAGATCTGTATGAAAAAATTTCAAATCTTTGAAGAAAGAAATTGAACAAGATATCAGAATATCGAAAGATCTCCCATGTTCATGCTTCAGTAGGATTAGCCTAATAAAAATGGCCATCTCACCAAAAGCACTATACAGACTCAATGCAATTCCCACCAAAATGCCAACACAATTCTTTGTTTTTTAATTTTTTAAATTAATTTATTCTTGTTACATCTCAATGTTTATCCCATTCCTTGTATCCTCCCATTCTTCCCCCCCCCCCCATTTTCCCCTTATTCCCCTTACCTATGACTGTTCCTGAGGGGGATTACCTCCCCCTGTATATGCTCTACAGACATTGAAAGAATTATTTTTAACTTCATTTGGGAAAAAAAACAGAATAGCTAAGGAAACCCTATACAACAAAAGATCTTCTGGAGGTATATGCATCACTGTTCCCAAGCTGTACTATAGAGCAACAGTAACAAAAATGGCAAGGTACTGGCATAGAAACAGATAAATGAATGAATAGAATGTAATCCAAGACTTGGAAATAAACCCACACACCTATGGACACTTGGTTTTCGACAAAGAAACCAAAACCGTACAATGGGAAAAAAAATAGCATCTTGAGCCAATGTTGCTGGTCTAAAGGGATGTCTACTTGTAGAAAAATACAAAGTGACCTTTATTCATCACCCTGCAGAAAACTAAAGTCCAAGTGTATTAAATATCTCAACAGAAAACACCAGGCACATTAAATCTCTTAGAAGAAAAAGTGGGAAAGAGCCTTGAGGTCATTGGTACAGGAGACAACTTCCTGAAAAGAATGCCAATAGCTCAGGCTCTAAGAGCAACAATTAATAAATGGGACATCATGAAACTGAAAAACTTACATAAGGCAAAGGACACTGTAAACAGAACAAAACAACAGCCCACAGACTGGGAAAACCCTACATCTGTCTGAGGACTAATATCAAATATATAAAGAACTCAAGAAATTAAACACCACCAAATCAAATAACCCAATTAAAATAGGGTATAAAACTAAACAGAAAATTTTCAACAGAAGCATATCAAATAGCTCAGAAAAATACTTAAAAGAAATGCCCAACATCCTTAGTCATCAGAGAAATTCAAAACAAACAACTCTGAGATTCTGGATAATATAAAAAACTCAAGCGGCAACATATCCTGGCAAGGATGTGGGAAAAGGGGAACACTCCTCCATATCTGCTGGAGTGTAAACTTGTGCAACCACTTTGAAAATGAATGTGGCACTTTCTCAGGAAATTGGGAATAATTTTACCTCAAGACACAGCCATACCCACTCTTAAGCATATACCCGAAAGCTGTGCCACCATACAACAAGGACATTTGTTCACCTATGTTCATAGCAGCTGTATTCATAATATCCAGAATCTGGGAACAACCTAGATGTCCTTCAATTGAAGAATGGATAAAGAATCTGTGGTACAATTAAATAATAAAATACTAATACTCAGCTATTAAAAACAACAAGGAAATCTTAAATTTTTCAAGCAAATGGATGAAACTAGAAAAGATCATCCTGAGTACGGTGACCCAGTCCCAGAAATGCATGCATGCTATATAGCCACTCATAAGCAGATATTAGACAGATAATACAGAATAACCACACTATTATGTAGAGACTGACACATCAACCAAGGACCATGTATGACCTTCTGCTCAGATGTAGTAGATAGCATATTCTCCTTGTGGGTCCCACAATATGGGAAATAGGGACTATTTCTGTCAGAGACTCTGTCCCCTCCCCCGTTGATCATCTCTGTGTAGTGAGGTGGCCTTGCCAAGCCACAGAGGCAGAGGATACAGGTAGTACAAATAAGTATTGAGAGGCTGAGGTCAGACATTAGGGAAGGAGGGTTCCCCTTTCTTAGGGCTAGGGGAGGGTATGAGGGAAGAAATGTGGGGTTAGAAAGTGATGAGGGAGGGGGCTGTAATCAGGATAAAAAGTGAACAAATTAAAAATAAAATATTTATCTTCTTGTGTTGGCCTTAAGATGTCTTTATGTCTAGATAGATGTTTCAAATTGATAAAGTTGAGATATGACAGATGTTGATTTACATTCAGAATTTTAGATGCACCAAGACAGGAAAGATGTTTTCTTCAAGGTTGCAAAATACAAATATCAAAAACGCTATGAATGTAACATTTGTATAATTCCTGATTGCTTAATGGTTCTTCTTGCTGTAGGTAGTTTATTGTATACATGTTTAATAATAAAAATCTATATGTAGGCCAGGCATGGTGGTGCATGTCTTTAATCCCAGCACTCTGGAGGCAGAGCCAAGTGGATTGATGTGAGTTCAAGGCCAGCCTGGTCTACACGAAGTGAGTCTAGGATATACAAGACTACACAGAGAAACCCTGTGTCAAAAAAAAATCTATAAGTAAAAAAGAAAAAGAAAAAGAATAATAGAAATAAAAATAAAAAATTTAAAATGAGAATTCAAACTGACTGCATTTTTGCTGGTGGTAGTTATTTCCACTGCCATGGAAGAACTGAGTGCCTGTCCAAAAAGAGCTTAAGACCCACACCAATATCCTGAAAGCAAAGTTTCTCACATTATAGCAAAGGTTTGCCTCTATACTGACTCTTCCAGAAAAGAAAAGGAAAATATGAATTACACTGGTCTCCTAATTCCTATATTACGAAATCATATTTTTGAACTTTTATTCATCATGTATTCCTATACATGTGTTCATCACGTATTTCCAATATAAAGAAACATGACAGAGATATTTTCTACTGTATCCATATTATTATGGTTTTTCTATGTAACTTGAACATATTTCTTATGTATTGGAAAATTTATGTTTACTCTCAATAGGTGAAAAAAATGCACAACTAAAATATATGAAGTAGGAATTTGACCAAATCCACAATATGACTGAACTGAAGAGATCATAGCCTGTAGTAGCTTAGCTATTGTGCTTTTTTATGTACATAGTAGCAATATTACTAAGGCCTTAATGATCACCTATCAGAAACAGCCACATAGAGTTACAAGGATGTAGGGAATGGCTGTAATCTATAATCTCTGTGTGGAATACAATGTATGGTGAGAGCCAAAGCACCTATTTTTCTGGGCAGAGAAGACTGTGTTCCATGGGCCATGCTGCACAGTGGAAGAAATGCCTCTGTCAATTGCACTGCACAGGAAAAGCAGGGAGCAATGCTAGTCATGTCATGGGGCATGCCACGTTAAGACAGAGAATCCCTCCTTGGCTGACCAACACTACAGTCAGCTCTAGGAACAAGTCATAGACAGTCAGAACTATGTTTTACAAATTTCCTAAGGATTTCTAAGTGAAGTCAACTTGACAGCCTAGGTTATGAATCACAATGACAAATATTTGCCTGATGTTGCATGATACACTTAAATTAAACATTGTCTTGTTGTTTAGTTTACTCCAAATTTAGCTCGGTGTTATATGAACATAAATAAAGATAAGATTACTGTGTATATCTGCATTTCCTGTGTTGTTTTTTTTATAATGAGGGTCTCATACAGCCCTTGATGGCCTTAAACACACTGTATAACTAAGCACAATCTTAACTCCTAACCCTGCCTTCATTTTCTAAGTACGTAAACTACAGACTTGTGCCACATCTCTAATTGCTGTGTCTAGAATTTTTCTTCTCCCTTCCCCTTACACTCTTCCCTTTCCTGTCCCCTTTTAGGTCCCCCAAGACTCTGTGCTTGCTAAGCTGGTAGGCAGGTTCCCACTACCATCAGGTCCTGACTTTGCAATCTCTTCTTTAGAATGCCTGAAGGCTGTTGGTGATGAGACGGATCATGCTCCTGTAGCGACTCTCGCGCTTTGGAACATAAGCTTGCCCATTCTTGCCAAGGTCGGCAGAGAATGCTCTCCGCATGCCAGGGCAAGTTCTGACTTCTGAGCTTGAAAGCACGTGTTTCACTCTGGCCATCTATGAAGAATTTTGTGTTTTCAAACAAAGGCATGTTTTTTTTTTTTCTTGTTTATGTTCTTTGAAACAAATTTGTATAAACTTCTTTCTGAAAATATGAAAGCCACTCCTGTTAAGCAATATTCTATAGTTTTGTTTCAAAAGAAAAAATTTAAATTCCACCTTAAATAGTTTTAAGATTATAATGAAACTGCATCAAATGTACAGGAGAAAAATTGTTTAGTCTCAAGACAATTGTTTCATGACAACTGAAAATAAAAAAAATTATTTAACATATCCTGATACCATTCTTATATCAAATAGCCACCACATATTTTACTCACAAAAATACAAAATCATTCAGCTGTCTCAGAATCTTTAGGCGGTAAGAGCATCTTTTCCTCATGGCTTGACTGCAGACATGGATTGGTGTTATTTCTTCAATATGAACACAGCTTCTCTTTAACCGTTTGGATCAGCAGTGATGTGCACATGCTCTCTTTCTGATATTCACATTTTAGAACTTAATTAAAGAAATACAAAGGAAAACTATCTCTGAGAAGCAAATTTGTCACTTTCCATGCTCTCCTTGATTCTGATCAGTGGTACAACATTCTCCTCCGTAAACGTCGCGGCGCCATTGCTCTGCTCTCATGCTACTGATACACAGATATTTACAGCCTGGGTTTTCAGTATTTTTGGCTCTAAATCTGGAACCTCTTGTCACTCGGTGTCTAGGGTTCCTTTCTTTAGCTTGTATGGGTTGTTCCTTGGTGGAGCATGCTATCCTAGGACACCAAGTTAAAATATCAAAATATCAAAAATATCACTCAATAGAAAATGCTGTGTGGAGTGGGATTCTCTGTTATAATAGTCTCTGGGCTTATTTATAGCAAGATGAAAAACCCCAGTATGATGACAAAGGTGAGATTCACAATTTAAAACGTGGATATGCATGAAATCCCTATCATTTCTATAATCCTAAATACCCAGAGTTACTTAAATAAGTAATAATTAAACAGTAAATATTATCTCTGAAAAGTAGGAAATGATTTCATGTAAAGATTTTTTTAAACAGGTCAATTAATATTATGTAAGCTTCTTCTTGGCACAGTAAAGCAATACTGAGTGACAGCACCTGAGGGGTGGACCTGAGGTTAGGACAGGACCAAGTGACCTTGATCCCAGGCTCTGAGGTCGCAAAATGCCTCGTGCCCCCTGAACTCCAGCACTGCTTTTCTTCTGTGCTTACCTACTTTCCTCCCAAATGGCACAGATCATAAAACTGTCAGCAATGCATACCCGAATAATGCATCAGCCGACTGGAAGCTACTAAAGGGAAAGGAGAGAAAAAAAAATGGACCTGCTGCTGACACAGCACTCCTACTTACCATGCCTGAGAGTAGCAGCTTACAGTAGGCTTTATTGGGAGTGTTTGCTACTTACATGAACTAGTTCATAATTCACAAGGGCCCATTCTTACTTACTAGCTGCATGAAATAAAATTAACCCCAAAATGTACTCAGGGACCCAGGACAAAGACCTATGAAGTAGCCGTACAGCGTTACGTTTATAGCATTCAACATATTATTTTAAATAAAATGGCTTGGTCAGACAGAAAGTGACACAACTGCTTTCAAGATTTCAAGGATGCGTTGATTAAATTTCATATTTTAAATTTTAGGCTAAAAGCAAAAGTAAGAGAGAGCTAGATAAAGCCTTAAAATTGTTGAACAAAGAGGGGTTACTTCTGACATGGACTCTACTCACCGCCCCCTCCCCCAAGTGGTTGGTTACTTCCCCCTGGCAGGGCGGCCTTGTCAGGCCACAGAGGAAGAGGATACAGGTAGTACAGATGAGACCTGACAGGCTGAGGTCAGATGTTAAGGAAGAGGGCTTCCCTTTCTGATGGCTAGAGGACGTAGGTAAAGCGTAGAAGGAAGGGAGAGAGGGTGCAATCAGGAGGCAATGAGGGAGGGGGCTACAGTTGGGTTGTGAACTGAACACATTAAAAATAAAATACTTTTTAAAATTTCTAAAATAAAAGAAATTGTAATATTTAAATACAGTGCCCTTTTATTCTACTACCAATTGTGTAAAAATAATTGCATGATGCATTCCTATAATTTAAATTTTTTCTGTGGCTATATTTTTTTTAACCAGAGAAGCCTTGTTTAATGAACAAAATCATCATAAACTATTTTCCAAATATACGGGATGGTGCCTTCTGAGTAAAACTGTCGTCTTTGAAAACATGGGGGTTATGTTTAATTAATAGACAAGTGGAATCTATTACTTGGTCATGGAATCTCTCAAATACTCACATTTAAGTAAACATTTTTGATATGGGTTAACAATTAAATTAAAATGAAATCCGATTAAATTTCAATTAGCAATGTAAAGATTCCGATTTATACCAGGTGTGGTGCATTTTAATCTTCTTTCTGTGATGGAGGAGGTGTGTGTTCTGAATACTAAACTCCTGTATGTTCCTAATGGAATTTTCATTCTCACATGCGGGGCACATGAGCGTCAGTCAATGCTTTCTAATAATTCCTATTCCAGTGAGGCAACCTGGAAGTGATAATTGATGTCATTATCAACAAAGAGAATAAATCAATCTAAGCGAATCTCACCATTATCTTTTTTCTTCACTTAAAACCATTATAATAAAATTTTTCAGATGTGTTTCACCAAACTCTTTTCTTTATGACACAAAATGAAAAATAATAGCCTGTTTATAAAAATAAGTTTTATTTTTTGCTTAAGGGTATAATTGGTATTAAGAAAGATTCAGACAAAAGAATAAATACAAAAAACAAATTAAAGAGAAAATAACTGAAGGACTCATAAGTATTCCATGAGCAAAATTAAATTTAAGCATTAGTACTCACTGGACCATACCAACATACAACAAAGAAATTTTTGTATCAATGAATCATGTGAAATGATGCATGGTCTGACTACACACAAATATTGGAAATCACGCCTGCATCAAATTCAATTTATTTAACAATTCTAGTCTTTTGTATACTATTATGGAGATCATACTACTGGGAGAAAAGATTGCATAGTATTAATGGTTTCCGTGGTTTGAGCCTCCAGATGCCCATCATCTTATGACTAATGCTATGCTGATAGTAACAGTTGTTACTACAGCTGTTGAGAAACAGATGAGCCAGGTACATTTCTATGGAGTCTGAAATCAGCGACCATGCATGAGAACAGAAGGGGCTACTCATTCAGGGAGTGTCATTGGGGAAGAGTGCTGCCTACAAGTATCAAAGGCTTCAGTCTCTGGGGATCAGTCTACATTGTACTCACCTATAACTGTCAATCACAAGGGGTCCAGTGCCAAGTGAAGCAAGGACACAAACAGAATAAAAGGACTAAGGATATTATTGATATCAAACTTTGGAGGGCAAGACACAGGATGAGCTTTTGCTTCTTGATAAACTACTTTATTTTCAAAGAGTTCTGAAACTTCTCTGAGGTACAACACTGTGCAGTATTTCCAGGACTCGGCCCCACTTAGCAGGCACAATGCACACTGAAGAACATCACTGTCAGGAGCACAGCGCTGAACAGCTTGAATGGCCACCTCTGACCCTTTCTAATTATGTGGTATGGTTTCCCTCCTCTTTGCTTCAGTCTTGCAATAATGAAACAGAATATTGTAAGGTGTGATCTCAACTGTAGAGCTCTATAAATTATGGCAGAGAGCAAGCACAGAATAAGATCTGAGAGGATGAATTTATTCAGATAAGTAAAAAAGAAATTTAAAACCACAGGCATGATTTTATCACTATAAATTAAGGTTTCAACATTGAAGTAATTGTTGTTAATTTAATGTTATAAAATACCTCTTATGCATTCCCTAAGTAAACAAAAAATATAGTTGAAGACTAAGAGAGAAGAAAATAAAACTGATCTGTGGGCTTTACCACACAAAATTACAGTGTGTCTGGAGAGAGAAATTAGAATCATGACTCATTTTGCTTCTTAGCTTTAAGTCCCATTCTGGAAGACGGAAAGCAAGTTTGTGAATGACATTTTTTTATTTTTTACTTATATAGTCTGACTAATGCTCCAGAACATGAGGGGAGGGGCCAAGGCAGCTAAGGTAGGGTGAGTGAGATGTTCTCAACACCAGAGCAACCAAGAACAGTGTTTAATTATGCCAGAGCATGGAGAACTATGTTAGTAGCAATCACACATGCTTTCCATGACCTTACCTATAGCTTATGTCTTCCTAAGTCTTCTGTTTAGTGCACCACTACTGCATGGTGTTTTTAAATTCCATTATTTAACACCTGAAATATTTCTCAAGTCATTCATGTTAAATTACCAGCACTGAGCCAAAATGATGGCTGAACAGCTAAGGATGCCTACTGCTGCTCTCCTACAGGACCCTGCTTCTACAGTCAACCCTGGCATGAGACCACAGTTTCAGTTCTAGAGGTTCAGGTACTTCATGCGGGTATTTGTGGTCAAAAGTCTCCCTAAAAGTGCACATACAAATATGGAGGCACTCACACATATAAATAAATGGCCACAGGGGAGTAGGACATGCTTAGTACTGATAAGATTTGATGAGCTGGGATGGATTGGGGCGCTACCATATTCTGAGGACTAGGAGAGGGGTGTGGGGGGAGGAGGGGAGGGTGGGAATTGAGCAGGGATGGGGCTACACACAGGATGTGAAGAAAGAAAGAAAGAAAAGGAAGAAAGAGACAAAAGGATGAAAGAAACAAAGGAAGGAAGGAACAAAAAATAAATAATAATAAAAATAAATAACTGGTGAATAAATAAATAAATAAAATAAACATTAAATTGCCTAGTGTCAGGCATGCTGCAAAGATTTATGATCCCCATACTAGGGAAGTGAAGACAGAAATTCAATGTTCTCATCAGCTTCTTCGTCAGTATGAGGTCATCCTGGCCTACTAGAGAACTTTCATAAATAAATAAATAAATAATATATAAATGTGTTAATTTGATTTAATATTATTTTCTTTTGAGATTATAATTACCTAATTTCCCCATTCTCTTTCTTCCCTCTAACCCTTTCTACCTGACCACTTGTTTTCTCCTGACTATGGCCTCTTTTTTATTTATTACATATATAAATATATTTATGAATATATACATAGATTTATAAATATATATATATATATATTTTTTCTAAACACATAAATACAGCATGTTCAATCTGTATGCTGCCAGTATGTATATTGTACTGGTTGGTTTTGTGTGTCGATTTAATACAAGTCAGCTATCAGAGAGGAACGAGCCTCACTTGAGAAATGGCTCTATGAGATGTAGCTATAAGTCATTTTATCAATTAGTGATCAGTGAAGGAGGGCCCAGGCCATAGTAGGTTGTGCCATTCCTGGGCTGATGGTCCTGGGTTTTATAAGAAAGCAAGCTGAGCAACCTATGAGGAGGAGTCCAGTAAACAGCGCCCCTCCATGGTCTCAGCACTAGCTCCTGCCTCCAGATTCCAGGCCTGCTTGAGTTCCTGTCCTGACTTCCTCCAACGATGGCCTTTGATCTGGAAGTGTAAGCTGAATAAACTCTTACTCCTTAACTTACTCCTTGTTCATGGTGTTTTTGCCCAGCAATGGAAGCACTAAGACACATAGGATCTCAGGGCTTATTACGTGTTATTGGGGAGCCAAGTGGAGGCTTTGCCCCTGGGAAACACTGTTACTCCCATTCTGATCACTCCTCAGCTGCACTTAAATCTTTGCGTACAGATGATGCCCAGCAAGACTTCCTCTTTCCATGTTTTAATGCCTATTGGTGTCTTCGTTGTTCAAGTCATTGTGAGCCAAAATCACACTATGTAGTCCTGGACTAAAACTCACAGAAATGCCTCAAAAAATTTCTGAAGTACTTGATCCACAGCAATATGTATTTGTAAAATATTTTAACACAAGAATGATACTAAGGAATGAATGTATGTTGTCAATATATTCATCTTTTAAGTTCCTGTATACGCATAGTTTGTAAAATGTTAATTTATTTGGTCCTAACTTTATTAAAATAATTCAAAATCAAACACTCAAAAAGTCTATTTTCCTATCATTGTCAAGCAAATAATGAAACCAACTGCTTTTTCCTTGTCCTTTTCAGTTGCCTAGGCTCTCCTCAAACTTACCAGCTTCTTGCCTCATTTTCTTCAGCCTTTTGGTGACTGCTAGAATCACTATGGCTGAATAGAATTCTTCCTATAAATCTGCTATCATAGAACTGCTTAAGGGAAATTATAATACAAAATAATTTCACAGGCCCATGGATGTACATGCTGAGTGTATGCTGGACTTTTTACAATTAGGTATGAGCTAAGAAGTCAATGTGCTTGTGGTAAGCATTAATTTCAAACATTTTTAATTAGAATAAAATAGCTACTGTTTAGTCGCTGCTATTATTTGGCTTGAGAATTCACTGTAGTGCTTTTATACTATAACCAAAATTCTTCTATTCTTCTTTTCCTCAATTATGGGACTCAAGGATATGAGATGCCATAGTTTATATTCATAGCTCTAAAGAATAACACCACAAAGTGGAAGAAATGTGTTTTTAATCCAGGTATAAATTTGTTCTTTGTTCAATATTAAGAATATTAAGTATTTTTTGAAAGAAAGAAAGGACTAGTTATTTTAAAGTTTCATTCTGATTTCTTTTACATCTGTACACAAGGAAAATAGCATTTTCCATAAAGTTTGGGTTGCTTTACTTGTTGTTGTCATTGGTAGATTTAGGCAGCAATAAATTGTGAATTTCTGGCTAGGTAATGACAACTTGACAGGAAAATGGCCTGTCAACTTGTTAACAAGGATATTTCTGTGGAACTACATAGATAATGCATGCAGCAGTTCTCTCCTAATGCTGTAAGACTATGAGGCTGAGGGAACGCCTCAGGCCAGTTTCACTGGAGTGTCTTATGACAAGAAGGTGGCCTGCCATTCTCTTCATTTACCTGTCAGGTTCTATGTCATTCTCCTCATGTGCTAATTTAACAGCAGCTCTCAGTCTCTTTCAGGAGGATAATTCTTAACACAAAATTAATTTTCATGAACATGTGTAAATTAGAAGCAGACATCAGAATATTCTGATGTGTCTGACGAGAACTTCACAATCATTTCTAGTTATCTATGTGAACTTCATATTAAATAATTTTATATTTTTAAAAACAGCTATTTTAAAGATAAAATCGACAAGTTTCTAGGATATTTCAGTTTATGTAACTTAGACAATGTGTTATTTGGCTGACTCATGGCTTATGAGAATAATTTCCAATGAGTAAAAGAGAGTACTCATTCTCTTAAGCCAATAAGTATTCCATGCTTAATAAAAAACATTAGTAAAAATAAATTTAATTTCCATTAAAAATTGGAGAAATAATATGAGAAAGAGAATTAGTAAAAGGAAGAACCTAAATCTTTATATGAATTAACTTGGCTTCTATCAAATGATAGAGATAGTAAAACGCTTTTCAGAAATATTTCCTTTATTGTATTTGCAGATGAAAAAGTAGCACACACCAGATTTTAACATGCATCTGACAGGACATACACACCAAATGAAAGAATCATAAACTTCCCTGTCATAGTTCCTCCATCAACACAGTCATTTTTGCCTTGCCTCTTCTTCATTTTCTTGCCTTGAAAGTCATCTTCTGAGAGGTTTTTCTGTACCTATTTTAGTTGTTTCATTAACTCTTCTGACAAAACACCAGACCCTGAGTCTATAACTGATCATAGCATGCACTTTGGGCCAAAAGCCCCTAGCTGAGCTTGGTGCGCAGTCCCAGCCCAAAAATTCTGGCTGGATTCTGTGTGCATTTTGGGGACAGAGTCCCTAGGGAAGCTCAGTGTGTGGATTAGGCCCATAGTCCCTAGCTGAGCTCGACAGACGGTTCAGGCCCTGAGAATCTAGCTGAGCTTGGCATGTGGTTCAGGCCCAGTGTCCCTGGCTGGACTTGGCAGGGGACCCAGAAGGCTGTGGATACCTTGGGGTGACCCAACACTCATTCAGAGACCAAGAACAACTGCAGGATCCACAGTTCAGGGGAGCTGAGGATCACTGGCTGTGAGAGTCCATAACGATAGGGCTAGCCTCCTGCCATCCACACCAGTGAAGCATCAGAGCTTCCTACCTAGGGAAATTGTGGGAAAACAAGAAAATCTATCATCAGACTCCCTCCACCCAACTCTGGAAGCTACCCAACAAAAACAGAGATGGCAAGATGTCTAAAGGACAGCATAAAAGCATACGCAAAAAAAAACCCAAAACAACATGGTGTCTCCAGTTTCCAGTTATCCCAACGAAAACAACCCAGAGAACTCAAATACAACAGAAATACAAGAAAATTACCTCAAATCATTAGTAACGAGGATGATAATGGCGGAAACATATAAAATTTGTAATCAAATGCAGGAAGACGCAGCCAAACAAGTGAGAGACATAAAAGGAGCACATAGAGTGGAACTGGAAAATTTTCAGGAAAACGCAAACAACCAGATGAAATAAATAAATAAAATGGTTCAAGCTCTGAAGACCTATAAAGAGGCAATGGAAAAAATTCAGGAATATACAAATAATCAGATGAAAGAAATAAAAAAATCAGTTCAAGATCTGAAGATGAAAATGGATTCAGTGATAAACACACAGACAGAAGAAAAACGAGAACGTGAGACCTCAGAGAAGAAGGCCAGCAACACAGAGGTGAGCTTTTCTAACAGAATCCAAGAGATGGAAGAACGAATCTCAGGTCTAGAAGATACAATCACAGATCTTGAAGCAACCATTAAAGAAAATGCCAAATCTGGAAAACTCCTGAAACAAAACATCCAAGAAATTAAGGACACCATGAAAAGAAGAAATCTGAGGATAATAGGCATTGAAGAAAGAAAAGATATCAGACTCCAAGGCCCAGAAACTATTCTCAACAAAATCATAGAAGAAAATTTCCCCAATCAAAAGAAAGACATGCCTTTAAACATACAAGAGGCCTACAGAACACCAAATAGATTTGACCAGAAAAGAAAAATTGCCCGTCACATAATAATCAAATCACAAAACATACAGAACAAAGAAAAAATATTAAAAGCTGCAAGGGAAAAGCGCCAAATAACATTTAATGGCAAATCTATCAGAATTACACCCGACTTCTCAGCAGAGACCATCAAAGCCAGAAGGGCCTGGACAGAGATCCTTCAAACACTAAGAGACCACAGATTCCAGGCCAGACTACTTTACTCAGAAAAACTATCAATAACCATTGATGGAGAAAACAAAATATTCCATGACAAAAACAAATTCAAACAATACCTATCCACAAATCCAGCTTTACAGAAGGTACTAGAAGGAAAACTCCATCCCAAAGGGTCAAGCTACAACCAAAATTACTCAGGAAATAGATAACTATACCATGGCAAAACACAACTACACAAACGCTCGACTGGAACCAACATCAAAATTAACACTCCTAACAGTCACTAGTCATTAATATCTCTCAACATCAATGGTCTCAATTCTCCAATAAAAAGACACAGACTAACTGAATGGGTGCATAAAGAAGATCCAACATTCTTCTGCATTCAAGAAACACATCCTACCCATAACGATAGGCATTACCTCAGGGTAAAAGGTTGGAAAAAATATTCCAAGCAAATGGTCACAAGAAGCAAGCAGGCATAGCCATTTTAATATTGAACAAAATAGACTTTCAACCAAAATTAGTCAAAACGGATGAGGAAGGACACTTCATACTCATCAAAGGTAAAGTCAACCAAGATGATATCACAATTCTGAACATCTATGCTCCCAATACAAGGGCACCCACATTTGTAAAAGATCTGCTAAAAAAGCTTAAACCACACATCGATCCCCACACAATAATAGTGGGAGACTTCAACACCCCACTCTCACTGAAGGATAAGTCATTGAAACATAAAAAGCTGAGAAATAACATCATTAACCAATGCCATGGGTAAAATGGATCTAACAGATATCTATAGAACCTTTCACCCAAACAAGAAAGAATATACCTTCTTCTCTGCACCCCATGGAACCTTCTCCAAAATTGATCACGTCTTAGGTCACAAAGCAAGCCTCAACAGATACAAGAGGACTGAAATAATACCTTGTATCCTATCAGATCACCATGCTCTTAGGCTGCAATTCAACAACAACAGAAATAACAAAAAGCCTACACGTACGTGGAAACTAAACAATTCACTGCTAAATGACACCTGGGTCAGGGAAGAAATAAAGAAAGAAATCAAGGAGTTTCTGAAATTCAATGAAAATGAAGGAACAACATACCCAAATTTGTGGGATACATTGAAAGCAGTGCTAAGAGGAAAATTCATAGCACTAAGTGCCTTTCAAAAGAAATTGGAAACATCGCACATAAGCATCTTAATGACACAACTGGAAGCCCTAGAAAAAAAAAAGAAGCAGAAACACTCAAAAAGAGTAGACGCCTGGAAATAATCAAACTCAGGGCTGAAATTAACAAATAGAAATTAAGAAAAGAGTCCAAAGAATCAACAAAACCAAGAGCTGGTTTTTTGAGAAAATCACCAAGATACACAGACCATTAGCCAAATGAACTAAAAGGCAGAGAGACAGTATCGAAATCAACAAAATCAGAAATGAAAAGGGAGACATAACAACAGACACTGAAGAAATACAAAGAATCATAAGATCCTACTCTGAAGACATATATGCCACAAAATTTGAAAATCTAAGGGAAATGGACGATTTTCTTGATCAATATCACTTGCCAAAGTTGAGTGAAGAACAGATAAACAAGCTAAATAGTCCCATTTCCCCTGCAGAAATAGAAGCAATCATTGATAGTCTCCCAACCAAAAAAAAAAAAAAAAAAAAAAAAAAGCCCAGGGCATGATGGTTTCAGTGCAGAATTCTACCAGACCTTCAAGGGTGAGCTAATACCGGTACTCTTCAAGCTACTCCAAAAGATAGAAATGGATGGAACATTACCAAATTCATTCTATGAGGCCATAGTCACATTGATACCTAAACCTCACAAAGACTCAACAAAGAAAGAGAATTTCAGTCCAATTTCTCTTATGAACATCAATGCAAAAATGCTAAATTAAATAATTACAAAACGAATACAGGAACACATCAAAGATATCATTCTTCATGCCCAAGTAGACTTCATTCCAGGCATGCAGGGATGGTTTAATATACGGAAATCCATCAATGTAATCAACCATATAAACAAACTGAAGATAATAAAACCACATGATCATCTCTTTAGATGCAGAGAAAGCATTTGATAAAATCCAACACCCATTCATGTTTAAAGTTTTAGAGCGATCAGGGATACAAGGTACTTTCCTCAACATAATAAAGGCTATATACAGCAAGCCAATAGCCAAAATCAAAGTAAATGGTGAGATACTCAAGGAAATTCCTCTAAAATCGGGAACAAGGCAAGGCTGCCCACTCTCTCCATATCTCTTCAAAGTAGTACTTGAAGTTCTATCCAGAGCAATAAGACAACAAAAGGAGATCAAGGGTTCCAAATGGGAAAGGAGGAAGTCAAATTATCCCTATTTGCAGATGATATGATAGTGTACATAAGTGACCCTCAAAATTCCACCAGAGAACTCCTACAGCTGAGAAACACCTTCAACAAATTGGCTGGATACAAAATGAATTCAAAAAAGTCTGTAGCCTTCCTATAGACAAATGACAAGCTTACAGAGGAAGAAATTAGGAAAACTACACCCTTCACAATAGCCACAAGCAATATAAAATATTTAGGAGTTACTCCAACTAAGCAAGTGAAGGACTTGTTTGAAAAAAAATTCAAAACTCTGAAGAAAGAGATTGAAGATGACATGAGAAGATGGAATGATCTTCCTTGCTCATGCATCAGGAGAATTAACATAGTAAAAATGGCCATCCTACCAAAAGCAATCTACAGATTCAATGCAATCCCTATCATATCAAAATACTTAAACAATTTTTTAAAGACATTGAAAGTTCAATTCTGAACTTCATATGGAAAAACAAAAAACCCAGAATAGCTAAAACAATCTTGTACAATAAAATATCCTCCGGAAAAATCTCCATACCTGATCTTAAACTGTACTATAAAGCAATAGTAATTAAAACAGCATGGTACTGGCACAGCAACAGGCTGGTTGATCAGTGGAATCGAATCAAAGACCCAGATATGAATGCACACACATATGGTCACTTAATTTTCACAAAGAAACCAAATTCATTCAATGGAAAAAGGATAGCATCTTCAACAAATGGTGCTGGTCTAACTGGAGGTCTATGTGTAAAAAAATGCAACTGGACCCATACTTGTCACCTTGCACAAAACTCAAATCCAAGTGGATTAAAGATCTCAACATAAAACCAGAGACACTAAGTCACTTAGAAGAAAAAGTGGGGAAGAACCTGGAACATATTGGCAGAAGAGACAGCTTCCTGAACAGAACACCAACAGCCCAGGCCTTAATGTCAACAATTAATAAATGGGACCTCATGAGGCTGAGAAGCTTCTGTAAGGCAGGAGACACTGTCAAGAGAACAAAGTGACAGCCTAGAGACTGGGATAAGATCTTCACCAACCCTACATTGGACAAAGGTCTAATATCCAAAATATATAAAGAACTCAAGAAATTAAACACCACCAAACCAAATAACTCAATTGAGAAATGGGGCTCAGAATTAAACAGAGAATTCTCAACAGAGGAATATCAAATGGCTGAGAAACACTTAAAGAAATGCTCAACCTCCTTAGTCATCAGGGAAATGCAAATCAAAACAACTCTGAGAGTCCATCTTACACCCATCAGAATGGCTAAGATCAAAAACTCAAGTGACACCACATGCTGGCGAGGATGTGGGGAGAGAGGAACACTCCTTCATTGCTGGTGGGAATGCAAACTAGTACAGCTACTTTGGAAATCTATCTGCTGCTATCTCAGAAAACTGGGAATAGGGCTTCCTCAAGACCCAGCTATTCCACTCCTTGGAATATACCAAGAAGATGCTCCAGCACACAACAAGAAAATTTGCTCAACCATGTTCATAGCAGCCTATTCATAATAGCCAGAACATGGAAACAGCCTAAGTGTCCATCAGTAGAAGAATGGAAAAAGAAACTGTGGTACATATACACTATGGAATACTACTCAGCTATTACAAACAAGGAATTCCCGAAATTTGTGGATAAATGGATTGAGCTAGAAATGATCATAATGAGTGAGTTAACCCAGAAGCAGAAAGACTCAAACCGTATATACTCACTTATAAATGCATACTAACCCAAGGGGCATGTCCCACGAAAACCTTTACTTAACAGGAAACTGGGACAGAAGGGAGGACATCCTATTGGGACTCTAGATCAGAGAAGCATGGGAGAATGGCAAAGTAGAATGATCCAGAGGGCCCTAGAAACCTACAAGTAGAACATTATGATAGGCAGATTTGGGCCCAGGGGTCCCACTCAAACTAAGGCACCAGCCAAGGACAATACAGGCGGTAAACTTTAAACCCCTACCCAGATCTAGCCAATGGACAGAACTTTCTCCACAGTTGAGTGGAGAGTGGGCTATGACTTTCATACGAACTCTGGTGCCTCATATTTGACCATGTGCCCTGGAGGGGGAGACCTGGTGGCACTCAGAGGAAGGATAGCAGGTTACCAAGAAGAGACTTGATACCCTATGAGCGTATGCAGGGAGAGGAAATCCCCCTCAGGAACAGTCTCAGGGGAGGGGAATAAGGGTTAGAGGGAGGGAGGGAGGAATGGGAGGGTACAAGGGATGGGATAACCATTGAGATGTAACCAGAATAAATTAATAAAAAATTTTTTTTTAAAAAAGAAAAAGGAAAAAAATAGTTGAGTAAGTGCCTTTGTGGTATGGTGGTGGGGCTTTTGGGTATATGCGTGAGATTGAGATGGCAGGAATTAAAGTAGATCAATTTCCAATGTTCTGAGAAAGAGTCATGGTGATTTCCAAAGTGGCTGTAAAACTTTACACTTCCACCAGTAGTGGAGGACTGTTCCCCTTGCTCCACATTCTCACGAGTAAGGCCTGTCACATGTGTTTTTTATCTGAGCCAATCTGACAGGTGTAAGGTGGAATCTCATAGTTGTTTTGATGTGCATTTCCCTTACGGCTAAGAATGTTGAAGATTTCATCAAGTGTTTCTAGGACATTTCAGATCCCTCTGTTGAGATTTATTTCTTTAAGTCTGTACCCCATTTTTAATGAAATTATTTAGTTTGTTGACATCTAATTTCTTGAGTTCTTTTTAGATTTTGGATACTAGCATTCTGTCAGATGTGGATTTAGTGAAGATCTTTTCCCATTCTATAGATTGCCCTTTCGTCTTATTGATTATGCCCTTTGTGTTAAAGAAGCTTTTCCTTTTCAGGAGGTCCCCTTTATTAAGTCTAGATCTTGGTGACTGTTCTATTGGTTTACTGCTCAGGAAGTTGTCTTCTGTACCAATGAGTTTAAGGCTATCCCTTATTTTCTGTTCTATCCTGTTTAGTGTATCTGGTTTTATGTTGAGGTCTTTAATCCACCTGGACTGAAGTTTTATACAGGGCAATAACATATATGGATCAGTTTTCATTCTTCTATGTCAAATATCCGGTTAGACCAGCATCATTTAGTTAAGATATTTTCTTTTTTCCCATTGTATAATTTTGGCTTCTTTGTCAACAACCAAGTGTCCATAGGTATGTGGATTTAAAACTAGATTTGATTGCATTGAACAACCTGCTGTTATGTCAGTACCATGCAGATATTATTACTATTGCTTTGTAGTATACTTTAAAATCAAGAATGTTTATACCTCTGAAAGTTCTATTGTATAGAACTGTTTCATCAATCTTGGTTTTTCATCTTTCCAGATGAAGTTACATATTATTCTTTAGAAGTGTGTAAAGAATTGTGCTGGAATTTTTGATGGGAGTTGCATTGAATCTGTAGATTTCTTTTGATAAGATGTCCGATTTTACAATAATTCTACTGGTCCATGAGCATAGGCAATCTTTCCATGTTATGATATCTTCTTGAATTTATTTCTGCAAAGACATAAAATTCTTGTTGTACAGGTCTTTTGCTTGCTTGTTTAGAGTTACACAAGATATTATATATCATTTGTGGATATTGTGAAGGATGTTCATTCCCTAATTTCTTTCTCACCCTACTCACCCTTTGTGTGTAGAAGGGTTGGTTACTAATTTTTTGAGTTAACTTGTATCCAGCCACTTCACTTCAGCTATAGTTCTCTGGCAGAATTATCTGGGCTGCTCATCATCTTTACATATAGATACCTTGATTTCTTTATTTTCTTCATTTTGAATCCCTTTGATCTTTCTCAGTTATTATATTTCTCTAGATAAAACTTCAAGTACAATGTTGAATATATATCGAGTGTATGGACAGACTTTTCTTGTTCCTGAGTCTAGTGAATTGCTTTTAGTTTCTCTCCAGTTAAGTTGATGTTATCTATTGTCTTGCTCTATGTTGCATTTATTACATTTAAGTATGTCCCTTGCGTGCCTGATCTTTCAAAGACCTTTAACAATGAAGGAGTATTCACTTTTGTCAAAGGCTTTTTCAGTCTCTAATAAAATGGTCATATGTTTTTAGTCTTTGCTTTTTTTTTTTTTTTAAGTTTTGGTTATATGGTGGATCACATTGATTGATACATTGATTTTCTTATATTGATCCATACCTGAAACTCTGGCCTTCTGTTTTGCATGGCCTGGTTTTCTGGTGTCTTGAGAGTCTTCAGTTGAAGTAGGGTGTCTCTGATTTGCTTTTTTTGGTGGGTAGGACCTCAGCACTTTTTGGTGCCAATGTTGAGTCTGGAGTTCCCAGTACCTATATGGTCTGAGGTTCTTAAGATGTCATGTCCACCAGTAAAGCAAATGTCTTTTTCCAAAATTGTGGGCCAGAATACAGAGTTCAGGAGGGGGGGGCAGTTTTGGGTCGTTTAGAAAGCTTTAAGTAAGAAGTGTTAGGATGAGGTGGGCCATGCCTTTCCTGGGATCCCTAGGACCAACACAGCCTTCAGGAAAGCAGAAGTCTTCTTCAGAAGTTGTGGACCAGAATATGGAGCCAGGGAATAAGGGGTTTAAATTAATCTTATTTAAAATTATTATTAAATCATTGTTCTCAACTTGATATTGAATGCACATGATATTATGCATATGCATACATGTCCATAGATTTATGAATATTCAAATGTTCTTTATAGTTTATTATTTTCTAAATAACATTTTAAGTTTTTGATATTTCTTTTATTATTTTTAGATTATAATTATGCCATTTTCTTTTTTTGTTTCTTTCCCAAAGGCCTCCCATATACCCTATTTTCTTTCTTTCTTTCTTTCTTTCTTTCTTTCTTTCTTTCTTTCTTTCTTTCTTTCATAGTCATGGCTTCCTTTTCCATTATTTGTTATTTAATACCTATCTGTTTATACTCATACATTCCTAAATACAAAATGCTCCATCTGTATGACATTACTGAGATGTACCTTTGCAGGGCTGACCATTTGGTTTTGGGTAATCAATCTGTATGCCCTTTCTTGGGGGAAGACTATTTCTCCTGACTCTAGAGACTACAGAACAAGTGAGAAGCTGACTCAGAAGCCATTAAGGCTACAAAAGTAATTTCTTCTCAGAGTCAGAACCAAATCCAATTTAATATTTAAAATCAATTTGTAAAGTTATGGAACATTGCATATTTAATTTAAAATAACCATTTAAAATATGTAATTGTGTGTGTTTTTTTTATTGTGTCTTGTTTCTCTTGCATGTAAGCAGCTTGCTACAGTTATTCTGTGCACATGCTAGCTGCTTAAGGCTGAAATTGAATAGAAATGTTCCCTGAGGGTCTCCCATGTTCTTTGCCATCACCATGCTTTCATTTCTATGGGTTTTATTTCTTATTTATCGTAACACGTTTTCCTACACATTGTTTACTTCATTTTTGGCTCACTCCCAATTAATTTAGAGAGAAATCATATGAAATGATTTACAGAAAATTATCTTGGAAAATATATTCACCCTTACCTTCACCTTCAGTGTGTGAATCCAAGTCCAGTGTAAGCTTCAGGAGAGGTGATTGCTAGACACAAAGATCCAGTAAATATGGGGTATTTACTTGAAATTTGTAAAGACAGTAGAATTGGGGCTAAGTTATCAGATTTATTTAAGAAAAAGAATGAATACCATTTTCTTAACTATTATTTTATGATAGACCATTATTTTAAGGGACACAATTAAAAGATAAGAACTTTTAAGAAGTCAGTCCCCTTGGCAAAGACAGATGTAGAGGTTAGTCCTGACCCATGCTTGTTTGGGGAATGAACTTAACATCTATTGCTTGGAAGAAGATCTGTGATTGTCAGTAAGGATTAATGAAAACATGGAGCAGAATCTAGAACCTACAGAAATGGAAAATACTGGATAGATGGTTTATGATGCCCTGCTTAGAAGCCCTAAATGAACATCAGCTGCTTAACATTGCACACACAAAGTATTAGATTGATGGTTTCAACTGTTTGGGTTAGTTACGTTTGGTCATACAGGCTGAGGACAAAAAGACCTCTTAGTGACTTGAGATTTGGTTTCTTTGAGACTGGGATCCCATTAATGTAAGAAAGTGATATGATATCTAAGAACAAAATACATCTAGTTCTAATAAGAAAGCTAGGCACACATTTTACCCAGAATTTCCTAATGCTGTTGGATCATACCATAGACCATGTAAGAGTATGTTTTAAAATATTATATGTATCTTAACATATATATGAATATATTCCACTTATATAGCATTTATATATATATAATTTATATTTAATGAACTTTTAAATATAATGAACTTTAAATGTGTGTAAGTATTATAGTACTTTTGAACATTTAATATATTTTATGAATATTTCTAAATGTTCTACCCTTATATTTTTACTGAGAGTTTATCAGAGCTGCTTCGCAATATTGCTTCGCCTGAGGCTTCACCATCATCTCTGCTTTCTCCTGACTAAAACTTGAGCATACATTTTATACAACATTCTGTTAACTATGTCATCCTTATTGGCAGAGTAATACTGACTTTTATTTGGGCTATCAAAATTGTCCGCTCATTGTTTCTAATGGTAAGTCATCTTAATCATTGTCTGGAGTTGCTAAGGAGATTAACTGAGATTTTCAGTTACTATCAGATAAGAATTCCATACACAGGAAATTAATACATTGCATTCAATGCGTGCAAGCTTATTTGAGGACAGCATTCAAGCAGATGGATTTTAGTTGTAGAGGATAGTTTTTACTCAAAGTGAAATCAAATTAAGGAGACATGATGCATTAAATATGAACAAACTAATTTTATCACCTTTTAATCATCTGTAATTTCTATTCAATAATGACTTTGAAAACCATGCAAGTTTTAAATAATATACTTGTCTTGATTAACTTTTGGATTTGACCAATTTGACAATTGTTGTAAATGCTACAAAATCACTATTGGTAAAACAAAGCTACACTAAACTAGGAAAGAAATGACTTTCTTAATATGTATAAAAATAATATGGACTTTGTCAATAAAATTATCAATCATAAATAGCTAACTCTTCAAACCATATTAATCATATTAATCTAAGCAAATCTGATCCATAAACAATCTGACTTTCTACCTCACTTTTATTTTCTGTAGTGAACTCTAAACCTGTCTCTTAGCAGAGGATACATTGAACTGGACTTCTACAACAGTTGCAAATAAATCCATTTAACACTTTCAAAAGAAATAAACAAAAGCAGAGAGAATTTCAAACAAATTTAAGCATATTAGGCCTCAGAAACATGATGCCACACACCCACAGGCTTCTTAACATCACTGTTCCGCATTTACAGACTACCCAGTTTCTAGGTCTGCAAACAAGGTCTTTGAATGTCTGTGTTCCAAGGAAAGTTGCTATGCAGGGAAAAACAACCAAACAAATAAACAAGCAAACAAACAAAACGAAAAACAAAGCTGATCTAAATCTAACTACATAGAGAAGCTCATGAGAAAGCATTATAAAGATAATAATGAAGAAAAAATGTTGTTTTAAATTTGAAATATCAATAGTCAGTGAGTTTCAGTCCAATTGAAATACCCATGCTCATAGCCATAATGCTTAAGATTATTAATAATAGTGAGCATTTGCCCTGAAAATTCACTTATAGCAAAAGAAAACCAGAAAAGAGATCTATTGATGCATCTGAAATGTTCACTGTGTGGTAATATTGATGATGACAACTCTTGTAACCTGCCTAATATTCTATTTTTAAGATTTCTAAGATGAGATCTTATTATTTATTCTTTTCTCTGCCCTGTGGAGAATGTGGAAATAAACCCAGGTTCTGGATCAGAAATATCTACACATATACTACACATATAGACATATGCTAGCTATACTTTGTAAAAATTAATTGCTTGTCCATATGATTCTATAATGTCTTTTCAATTATTCTATTACACACTTTATATCTATACTCATGGGTTATTTAACTGTCAGTTTTCTTTCATTACCAATTCAATTTTATCACATTTTATTGGGTTGTTTGCATTTCTTAAATTTATTAAATAACTTACAGTGTGTCTTATTAAACTTTTTTACTTTTGATATTATCTATTTTTCTATAAATTTGCTCATAATACTACTTTTACATAACTTGTAATTGAATAGAGACAGTCTCCCTTTTGGTCCTCAGCTTTTTAATGTGTGTCATTTCTATTTTGGTTTTGATACTTTCCAAGACCAAATGTTAGCACAGTTGTTTAAGGTGTCTTTTCTAGATCATTTTTCTAATTTCTGGTTCATGATTTTTAGATCCCCCCCCAAAAAAAAGAATATCGAGTATTTTGGGTTTTGAAGCTGCCATGGGCTCTTATGGACTGGAAAAGAGGAAAACAGACACATATCAGCAAGTCCAAGTCTACCACTCTGGGGTGTTTCCTCCTGTCCCATTGTCTTCAGGGAAGCTCACAAGAGTAAACCCCATTCAGAAGGCATTAGCAAAGGGTGGGAGGTCAAAGGGAAGAAACAGGAAAGGGACACTTTCAAAAGAATCCCCTACAACAACAGACACCAGCTAGGATGACTATCAGGGCATGTTATTCTTTCTTTCATTTAAAAAAAAATTTATTAATTTATTCTTGTTACATCTCAATGGTTATCCCATCCCTTGTATTCTCCCATTCCTCCCTCCCTCCCATTTTCCCCTTACTCCCCTCCCCTATGACTGTGACTGAGGGGGACCTCCTCCCCCTGTATGTGCTCATAGGGTATCAAGTCTCTGCTTGGTAGCCTGCTATCCTTCCTCTGAGTGCCACCAGGCCTCCCCCTCCAGGGGCCGTGGTCAGATATGGGGCACGAGAGTTCATGTGAAAGTCAACCAGGAACACCGAGATCTTTCTTTAACTTTTAATCCTTTGGAGTGCTGGTCCTTTTCAATAGTATGGTAAATCTGAGCCACAACCCTTGATGCGAACTACTACAGTTTTCACATTATTTCTTCTAACACTTAGCAAGTTATATAAGAGCTTTAATACAGTAATATGTACATATATTCACACATATGGAAACAAATTTTAGTATTTATTCATAAGTTTTGCTAGTTTATGTTTAATTATCAAGTAAACCCTCTGATTTCCTCTAACATTTTACTTCAATTTCATTTTTAAAAGGTAGCCATCAGGTCATAGGGAAATGGAAGATTCCATCTTGTAGGCACAGAGATTATACTTCAATCATAATGCCACTGTTCTTCTGAAATAGAAATAAAAAACTTTAGATAAAACCCAGTGAGGGCAAGATGGGAAAAATCACTAAACAAAGGCAAGGTCGGTTACACTGACTTGAGGAAATGCTTCATTCAAAATAGATACCCTTACCAGATGTATGTTTTTTAATGGATATAATTTTTCTTATGAAAATGTTTTATATTTCCTATTATCATAAAGAGGCATTTTTAAGACTGATTTTGTTATGTAGGCTAACTTATGTCTCTTTATTAGATTTGCACTTCCTGGCAACTCTCTTGGATACTGAGCTAATATCTTCGCCTGTATTCATTATGGACATTTCTAACTGAGCCTGATTTCTTGTTTTTCTGTTTCTTGCTTGAAATATAAGAGGCAGTCATTTCTTTGGGAAAATATTTTGTGGTGGATTCTAGGAGCTGTGTCCTATTTTCTTAGCCCTCTTTGTTACATTCATAGGAGACCAGGTGCTTATAGTTTGGCAGTTTTTACAGACACCTTCCACTAAGCTCTACACATTCAGATATTCAAATTTTATCACTCTGCACCACTGAAACTGGACACGTTAGGAAACAAATTTCTTAAGACACAAAGTGCGCAAATCATGTTTCTTGTGGATTATCTGCACAATCTAGTAAAGGATGGCTAGAAACCATTTTTCAAACATAGAATATTTTTTTAGAAGCTAGATTCTAGATCATGATCTTCTGATGTAATAACCTGTATGGTAACCACATCTCAAGGGGAAACACAAAATCTGTGAAGGGGCATAAATACTGTCTCCACCTGTCAAAAGGATCCTATAGCTCTGTGTTCTTCCAATAAATAATACCAGCGTCTTCCTCTGTAGCCTGGCAAGGCCGTCCTACCAGGAGGACGTGATCTAAGTTCGGTGGCCAGAGTGCATGTCTGAAGTGGTCCCTACTCTCCACGTGTGGGACCCAGAAGGAGACTGTGCTAGCACATCTGAGAAAGGGGTCTAGGTCCACGTCATACAAGGTCCTTGATTGATGTTTCAGTCTCTATGTTATAGTGTAGTTATCCTGTATTATGTGGTTAATATACGCCATACTCAGGTAATCAAGTTTATTCCTTTTCAAGTCTCTGATAGGGTTGAAGACCAGATAGCTTAACTTTACAAAGAAGCTTAGCTCTCTAGGGGTTAAGATGTTTTTAGGTCTAGATAGATATTTTAAGTTGATAATGACAATAGGTGATGGAGATTGATTTACATTCACAATTTTAGATGCACCAAGACAGGGAAGATTTTTTTTTTTTGAGACTGTCAAATACAAAACTCTAAGAATGTAACATTCATGTAATTCCTGATTGTGTTATGGTTTTTCTTGCTATAGGTAGTTTATTGTATACATGTGTAGTAATATAAAGGCATAAGTAAAAAATGTTTAATTAATTAAAAAAATACTTCCTTTCCTTCCTATACCTTTCACCATTCTCAACAAGTCGTGGAAGAAGATTTGAGATCTGATTTTGTTCTCTAGGCTGGTTCACATCTTGGAAGACTGAAGCAATGCTTGTTTAGTAAAATTTCTGTACGTTTATTGCATTCTGGGAGACCACTGGGCACCACTATGGTAAGATTTTGACTGTAGTATCATAAGCAATTGTAATAAGAAGACTGGATATCATAATGCCCTAACTTCATACAGAACTTCCATACCTTTTTTTCATCTCTGGTGTTCGAACAGGATGAGTAAAAAGGTTAAACAATTTAAAGTAATAAGGAGAGAAGATGTACCAGACATAGGTCGGGACTGCTCACCTCTCAAAAACCAATATTGGGGAGATGAGAATTTTTAAGGAAAAAAAAAAAAAAAAAAAAAAAAACCTTTTTTATTCCAAGGCCAGCTCTGAGAGCATGAAAGATACAGTCATCAAAATTACAGCCTTAGAAACTGATAGGTCCAATGGGCTTTTGTTGCTAAGAAGAAGGTGTAATAAGTCGGAAAAATTACAGGCTGAGAAATGTCATCATTATGTATAGTATGTGCCCATCCTGTCCAAGCATCTTTAGCTGCATATTTATACTTGGCTTTGACCTTCTGGGGGCAGTTTGAGGTGGATTATATTCCTATTCTACATGTAAAATCTCGGAGCAATTTACATGTTTCACTTTAGTAAACTTATAGAACACAGAAGAAGCAAAAGGATGTTATACACTTTCAAAACCTCTGTGTAATTTGTAGGTCATAACATTTTCAGAATTCTATAAATGTAGAGAAAGAATACTTAGGAGTTTATGACTTAATTATTTCAATGTATGTTCACTTTATAGTCACAATCCTGCACAAGCTGGAAGTTGGAGATGATTGTGCAAAAGAAAGTGAAATACAGAGAGAACAAACTTATAGTGCCACTCAGTGTACGTATATTTTAGGATATATGGAAGAAAGCCTGGGACTTGAATTTAGTGTCACAGCATTCCATCACTGAGCTACATCTCTGCCCTGGTTGTTTAGTATTCTTATTCGTCTGCTGTAAGGACACTTTCAGTGAGGTTATTCATGATTAACTTAGTTCTTTAAAACCTAACTTATTTCTCATATTTTCTTCTATATCCAGGGTAACATTACATCATCATTTCTACATGAGTAACTGGTTTTGCTTGCTGTTTCCTTACAGCACCAGTAGTACTTCTAAGTTTCCTTCTAAAGCTCATTGATTTCTCTAAAGAATCATGACAACTGCCTCTTATACATAAGCTCGGTAGAAATCCAGATGAAAAATTTCTAGAAGCTTTATATTTAAATGAGCTCATTAAAGTACTATCTTCCTGAAACTTTATCTACTTGAGGTTTTCTGTAAAATGAATCGTGTTTTTTTTGGTAGACAAAAACCTAACACTGGGGCCTAGTATTTATGAAAAAAAATTATCAGTTAAAATATGTAAAAGTATATATAGAACAAATCTTATAAAATATATAATTAAAATACATAATAACACGTTATGGAGTTTAATTCCAAAAGCTCCAACTGAAATTGACCATCACATGCACAGTGAGATAGTAGTGAAGAGCAGGGTGCACAGTGCTGTGGTTATCCTGCATACACTGCTTCCAGGGCTTCTTAGGAGAGAAAGGGACTCATGCTACTGCAGATAAGCATTTAAATGACCAAATCATTTAAGAATAAAATTTAAAAATATTTATGTTCAAAATGTACAGTTTATTTGAGACGATAGTCATGATCTTTCACTCTAATTTATAAGAATTTGGGGCTCTACCAAAGAAAATGACGGAGAGAAAATTATGATGAGATTATCTAGTTGACAAACAGCAACTTTTCCTACTTATAGCAAATCAAAAGAATAAGCAAGCATGATTCTTATATTTGAAATATGTAAAGACCATCTAGGAGTCTAGGACAGTACATTCCTTTTTCTTCCATTGCTAGTTAGGGCTCAGGCTATCATATGAATGCATTCATATTTTTGAGAGATTTTAATCAGATAACTATTTGCTTAGCATTGAAAATGTGGAGTGTATCTACAAGAAATAAAACTGTAACAACAACAATGAATCTTTTAGCTTTAGATGAATGGGGGAAAAGTAGTTAATGGAACCTCCAGTTTGTAATAGCTGTGTCTAGCCAAAACTGTTTCCCCTCATGTGGAGGCATATACTATATTGCTTCATTCAACATTTGAAGAAATGAAGATCTAGAACTCCATATTCTTTCTCTCCCTGACATGTTCATTGCTCTTCATAGGCTGAACCCCACAAAGAGGCAACCTGCAATGACATCCTTCATGTCATCCACACAGCTCACACATTTAGAACAATAAGCAGGAAGGAGAGAAAGATAGAGCTTATATATAGAAGGTTAGAGGGAACATCACACATTGTGATTCACATATGAGTTTATGAGCTTCCTTTGGTAAACACAGTTCTCCACCATGTCAGATAACAGTGGCATTTAGTAGTCAGGATTCTCTTCACATTTATTTTAGCTCAGCCTAACCAATGTTTAATCCATCATTTTTTCTAATACCAGATTGTGGATTATTGATAGGAACTAAAGCCATCCAATGTCAGTTTCCTGTTTTAAAATGAGAATATATAGGGGGACGTAATCCCCCTCAGGAACAGTCATAGGGGAGGGGAATAATGGGAAAATGGGGGGGGAGGAATGGGAGGATACAAGGGATGGGATAAACATTGAGATGTAACAAGAATAAATTAATAAAAATAAATAAATAAAAAAATAAAAAATAAAAAAAAAATAAAAAAAAAAAAAAAAATGTTTGTTTTAGCTAATTTTTATTTTTTTAGTATTCTCTTTTAATATATTTTAAATAAAATATTTTCATACATCCATTTCTCCTTCCACTTTCTCTCTAAGACTACCACTGGCACCCTGTCTCCAGTCCTCCCCTGGCTCCTTCTACTCCCAATTTGATAGTCTCCTTTAAAAAAAAAAATTGTTCTATGTATGTAAATATAAATATATATAAATTGGAAATATGCATATACTCAATATATATATAGTGCGTGTGTACACAAAGACATAAATACAATAGGATGAGGTCCAGTTTTGTTTTTGTGTTTATAATATTGTGTCAAGGCAGACCACTGTGTATTGGATAACCAATAAGGGAGATCAAATGTAGGAGAGGCCAATTCTAGCTCTCTCGGCAGTTAATAGTTGCCTACAAGTTTGTCTAGAGATGGGAGCCTATAAAATGTTCTGCCTTCCATGTTAACATATCCATTGATATTGCCATTGTTCCAGTCTTATTTATGTATCCATAGGGGAGAGTGTTTCTCAGCAGATGCCTTAGTATCCTGGCTCTTACAATCTTCCCACATTTTCTTACATGATGTAACCTGAGCTGTATACAGGTGTGAGATTTTTAATGTAGCTATATCCATTGGGGCTGAGCTCCAAACAGTCCGTTGATCTTCGCATGTGTCAAGTTGTGATTTTCTATAATGTTCATCACTTGGTTTTTAAAGAAGGTTTTGCTGTGTTTGTTTTGTTTTTGGTAAAGCTTTAAACTGTGATTACAATTATACTTGTCTAACAAAGCAGCAGTCATAGATTATACTCTAAGTTCCATGACCTCACTAGCTCCTGAAAGTGGGCAATGCTTACAATACCACATATGGTTCTCTTCCTATTTAGTGGAAGTTAAGTCCATTTAGACAGTTCTTTAGTCACCTACTAATATGTGAGTCCCACTAATTGTATATTTACAGATATATTGCTATTCCAGCCATTGTGTGGTTCATAGATGATGCAGTTTGGTGGTGCTGTTTATTGCTTTCCTCGCTTAGCAGCCTGAAGAGTATTAACTGAAGTCGTGGAAGCTAAACTACATGAGGGTTTAAGATTAGTCAACTCAATAACCTGAATCTCATATTCAAAATGTGTGGTGTCTTCATCTATAGGGGCTTACTCTGAGAGGCAACTAAGGATGGCATCAATAGTCTGCAGTCCCTTAGACTACCATGAGAAACGATATGCAAGGAGGTTTGTTGTGTCTGGTTTTGAATTTTTTTAAACTAGACTGTGGTTCTTTCAGGGACCATTTTTTTCTTTAATTAAAACACAAGTAGTTTCTTCCTAGTTTTATAATTGACTGTAGTAATACCATGATGTGCTCATTTTATCATTGCATCGCTTAACTCCTCCCATTATAGTGCTAAAAGAATACCGTTAATTTAAATAAATCAGCACAGCATTAAGAAATAAGTCAGTTAATGCATTAACAAGTATTTCAAAGACCATGTCTGAATTAAATACATATTCCCTTTTCACACAATGCTAACATGCAGTTCACTCCAGCTCATTTCATTTGGTTGATAGAATGAGCTATCACTGTCTCAGTTTCACTCATGAATTGTTTGTCTTTCCTATCTGTTATTAAGCCAACATCTGGCTATTGCTGACCAAAGCAGGAATGATGCTTTGGTGAAAAGTCTTGAACTATAAATAGGAAATTACAAATTTTATTTAAATTATTGCTTCTATACTAAATAGTATCATGACTTCAGGTAAAATCCTCATAATTACAATTTGCTACACATAAAAAAGCAGAAATCTGAAAATTGACTATTGTGTTATCAAATGTCATGATTTTTTTTTCTGAATTTTGTTCTGCCAATTCACCAAGATATTTGTTTTGTTTGCTTTTATTTTGTAAAAGAAAAGTTTAGTACAGAAGAAAGACTGGGTAGTAACAAAACCACCACCACCAGCCCTCTTAACTGATGATTTAAAAAAATTATACAGACTTCTGGCGTCATCCCAGTACGGTGGTACATCCTGGTAACTCAGCGCTCAGGAGTCTGAAGCAGGAGGTTAGGAAGTTCTAACCCAGGCTAGGTTAGACTACTCCTTAACCACCCCCACGGGATCTCAATAAAGTGACATAAACAAGTTAATTTCCTGCAGACAGTGGGCCTGAGTGGATTTCTTCCTCCATAAGGTGCTTACTGGAGCACCCATAGCCACAAGGAACATGGTAGGGCAGCAAAGGGATGGATGACTTTATTGAATATAGCCTCCCTGGTTCAGTCTCATGACTGATTCTGTGATACTTGAAAGCTGGTAGTGGTCAAGACTCTGTGGCTTAGCTGGATGCTATCTGTGGCAGTGGACAGAGTGAATATTTTTTGTTGTTGTTGTTATAGGTCAAGGAGAGATTCTGGGAAGGAGGTCACAAACTCTGAAATAGTTTTAAGCATGTGTACCTTAGGGAGGTAAGACTTTCTCTGAGGAATGGTTTGGTAGGCTATTCTGGTGAGAGCTGCAATCTCTCTGTCTCTCTTTTCTGAGACATATTTTTTTCTGTGTAGACCTGGCTGCCCTCAAATTCAGGGATCTGTGTGCCTCTGATTCTCAAATGCTGTGATTCAAAGTATACATCACTACTACCAGCTGTAGTCTCTCTTTTTTATTTTAAATTTTCAATCTTATATTAATAATTTCTATCTCTGTTTTATGTTTTTAATTTTTGTTGATTCTATATGAGTTTCGCATCATACACTCAAGTCCTGCTCATTCCCTTGTCTTGTCATAGCTGTCCTTCGCTCTTGCAACTTTCCCCCCAAAATAATAAACACGCACACACCAAACAAACAAACAACAAAGCATATAAAAATGTTTCATTATTGAAGCTGTAGTATATCACATTATGTCAGAGAGTGTATATCTCCATCCACATATCTTCACTTTCAAATGTCCACTGCAATGAATCACTGGTCTGATTCAAGGTGTCTGGCTTCTGTGACACCATCAATATTGGATCCTCACTGGCTATCCTGTTGTTGCCCTGTGTAATGGAGGTCCTGAAGCTTTGGGTCAACGAGACTGGCCCTTTCATGGTTCCCAACAATATGTAGACAATACAGAGTTTGGGATGGGCCAACTCAGCCCTGTTGGTCTGGGTCTTGGAGGTAGCTGAGTTCCTCAGCACAAAGGCTTTCCCTTATGTGTACCACCATGGGCAGGAGGTGGGGTCAGCTCTCTTGCTCTCACATCCTCAGGGACAGTTCACCAGCACCCACACCTCCAGAGCCAGCTATACTGTGCTGCTTAGCCAAGGCTTGGGCACATTTTCCCAAGTGCTGCAGCCTGCAAGGGGCTGTGATAGTTCTCCTGCTTTCTCTCTATCAGAGCCAGTTCACTTGTGCCTTCTCCGTTAGGGGCAGCTCTACTGTATTGCCCAGGAAAGGTACAGGGCCCACCCTCTCAAGTACTACAGAGAGTGAGAGAGCAGGCTGTCTCCCTCTCTCATACTCTCAGGTGCAACTCTTCTGACTACCACACATAGAATGGGGCATCAATCCTTTACCCCTCCTACCTCACAGTAGAAGAGTGGCAGGGACAGCTCTCTCTTTGCTTGAGCCCTTGGGGCTGGCTTATCTGTGTCCTCTCCACCAGGGTGAGCTCTACCCTGCTGCCCAGGCAGAGTACAGGGTTTGCTCTCCACACTGCCACAGGTGGTGAGGGGTGGGAGTTGGGGCATCATCACCATGCCCAGGCTATCTCACAGCAGATAAGTGATGGGGCCAGCTCTCCTACACTCTTAGGCTGGGGCAGCTCACCCACATCCCTGCCACCAGGGCCAGCTCCATTATGCTGTCTAGGAAAGGCACAGGGTCAACACTTCAGAGTGCTGCCACGAATGCAAGATGGGGCCAGCTCTTCAGAGTGCTCCAACCAGTGGGGTACAGAGTTAGTTCTTCACAGCCCCTTGGCCATGACCCCAGACATGGCCCTCAGAGGCAGCTTGGACTGTGACTCAATATAGACCCATGTGACAGGGCTGGCCATCCAAAACAGGGTACGTTTCTCCACTTCTCTTTTTCTCCCATCTGTCTACCACATACTTACACATTGTGAAAGCATTCACTGCAGGTTGGCCATACATTTGGCAGGTTCCTGGGTGACATGCTCTGTCTGTGCTGTGTGGTTCATGGTTGGTCAGCAAGAGGGTGGCTACATCCTGTCTATGATGTCCACTAGAGGGCAGGTCTGTGGATCTCATTGTGGTCTGTAGGTCTGTCTCCTCCTCCTCTTGCTTGTGTGGTGGTAATAAGGTCTCTTTATCTATGGTGAAGGGCAGATATGGGGACATCTTCCCCTCCTAATGCCATGTGTCATGGCAGGCCACTGGACTCTGTCTTCCTCCTCTCTAGCTGTGCTGCTTGGATTTAATTTGATTTGATTTTTATGTGTCCTAAGCATAAAACATGTTTAGCTACCAAGCTGGGTATGAAGCTGAGATGAACAAAGAACTGTTAACTACTCTGCCCCTGACTAAAACAAGAACAACACCATCAGCAAGGTGTCTCTTTACCCATTGCCAAGAACAGGATATTATTTTTATTCTGAGTGTAATAATTAAAAGAAGATTAATCCCACAGACTGTGAATATTAAAAGTGTCCTTTCTAACATGTACAGTGCACAATAATGCTAGGAATGAAGAATACTCATATTTCTTTCAAATTATTATTTATAACAGCATGGAATAAGAAAAGTATTAATATACTTAAAAGTTGGCAGAAGTGATTTATCATCTTCATGAACTTACATACAATTAAACGTGTTACCTAAATACCTCTACAAATAAACACACAGTACTATTCCATGAGAATAGTTTTCCTATAATACAACTGGATATTATAATACTTCCTTTAATTCTTACATATTATATGCCAACTAAACCATATGTGATATTTGCTGTGTTATTTTTCCTTAGATGTTTTCATGTTTTATTATTATTCATTTTATTATAACAAATATTTGGCATCTGTAGTGTTGCAACTATAATATAAAAATTATTTGTAACAATAGTTATAATAAATCCTTACATTTTAGCAGAACAATATAACTTTCAAAGCAGTAACATTTCAAATGAATTTTGTATTCTTACAGTCTTTAAAATAAATATATTTAGGTGAGAGAAGCATGAGAGAATGGGGAAATAGAAGGATCCAGAGGGTCCTGGAAACCTACAAGAAGAACTTTATGACAGGCAGATCTGGGTCCTGGAGTCCTCCTCAAACTAAGGCACCAGCCAAGGAAAATATAGGCATTAAACTTCAAACCCCTACCCAGACCTAGCTGATGGACAGGACATTCTTCACCGTTGAGTGGAAGGTGAGAGCTGACTTTCACATGAACTCTGGTGCCCCATTTCTGACCATGTCCCCTGGATGGGGAGGCCTGGTGGCACTCAGAGGAAGGATAGCAGGTTACCAACAAGACACTCGATACCCTAAGAGCATATACAGGGGGAGGAGGTCCCTCTTAGTCACAGACATAGGGGAAGGGAATAGGGGAGAAGCAGAAGGTAGGGAGTAATAGGAGGATACAAGGGATGGGCTAACAATTGAGATGTAATATGAATAAATTAATTTAATAAATAAATAAATATATTTACATACTGTAGTTTTTCATCCAACATACAAAATTATAAACTCAGGTGCCTCTAATGTTCCTTGTATTCATTTTTTCTATTATTCTGATTTCAAAAATGATATTATTCCTACAGATGATTTTCTGTAATTTAAAAGAATAGATATAGATGTTTGACATAATCAGTTTGTCAAGAAAGCATTCTCCTTACAAATGTGTCTGTTTTCCTTCTTTAGCAACTCTTCTCAAACTCTAGGTCACCTATTTTTTTCCTTAAGGTTGCATTGCATTGAATGCCTTGCTGCAATTTTTTTAATCACAGAATTTTTGCTGTCTGTCCTTCATCTATATTCAGGTTTTCTGTCAAAAGCTACAGATCTCTCTCTACTTTGAGACCTTACTCTTAATTATTTGTTTTTAAGTATGCATGAGCTTGGTTTTGCTTCTAGGTATCTCTTGTCATCTCCTGAGAAGGACTTCAGTGTTTGCATTCTTCTGTCTGTCAATTCCAGATCTTTAAGTATACTTGCCAATCACATATATATATTTTTAAAGTCCCCATAATTTTTGAATTTTTAGGTATATAACTTCTGAAATATTCTTATTATTTTATCATTCTATTTTGTGAAGTTAATGAAGTTAATTTAAAGACTACTTCAGCTGAGACCTCATTTCTCATTTATATATGGATAAAGCCAATAAGAATTACTATTTTAATATGTTCATATATAAATTGTTTAGCTTTCACTCTTTCTTTCAACTTAAGTGTTTCTCTATTTCATAAGCACCTATAAAGGCTTGGTGTCAAAGGTACCAAAGTTGTTTAGCATAGTTAAAAATGCTTGAGGCTGGGTGTGGTGGCACACTCTGTTAGGATTTGCTGAAGGAGGCACAAGTTCAAGGCCAGCCTGGACTACACATTTAAAAAAAAAAAAAAAAAAGAACTGCTTGATGGATCATGAGTCAATCAAGTAAGTAATATTTTTTGTTTTATTAGCTTTTATCATGATACAAGCTTTAAATGATATCTCTCACTGTATACCAAGGTCCTTTTCATCTTTATTTTAAGTCATTGTAATATAATAGAGTTGCTTTTACTCTACCATATCTAAGTTTTAATTAACAAATACATGATATCATTGTCAATATTTCTATTATTTCCAGTACTACTAATAATCTATAGATTGATAAAAGTTCCATATAATTCTCATATAATAGGCTTCACACTCTAATGTTCAAAATATTTTGCATCTTCATTGAATGTCAACAGCTGCAATTTGTGTATCATTATTCAGGAGAAATTTTTTTCAGTTCTTTCAATTTTAAATTAAAAATACCATGAGATACCACCTACCACAGTCAGAATGACTATCAGACCAAATCTCACAAAAGCTGTTGCAGAGAATATAAAGAAAATGCAACCCTTACTAATTTTTGATAATGGTACAAGTTATACAGTCATTATGGAAATCAGTTTGGCAATTTTTCCAAAAAATTATTTTAGTAAAACGACCATATGACCGATCTATTTCACTTCTGGGTAAATACACAGAAAATCCCACTCATTACCACAGGGACATTTGTACTCTACTGCTTATTGTTGCTCTATTCAGGACAACAAAAAATTGGAATCAGTTCTATTGTCCACTAACAGATGAAGAAATTATGAAAATTCAATTTATATACAAATTTATACACATATTCCATATGTATGCATATATCCCATATATGCACACATATATTCCACCTATGTGGTGTGTGTAGAGATATATGAATTTACATTCCTAAATCCAAACAAGGGCATTTTGATTGGATGCAATTTAAATAAAATTCAGATTAAAAATCTCCAGAGTCCAGCTGTTCTTTCAGTGACTTCAAAACTCCACAACAGATTTTAGTTTTGTTAATAAAAGAAATTACGAATGTCTCAGATTGAAGGTCAATGCAAACATCTTAGAGTCAAAAACAAGCAAACAACAACAAAGGGAACAGCACATGTAAGTCTCCTCACCTGCCGGAGAGGGAGATAGAGGAGAGGGAGAAATAAAGCCTTGCTTTTATTTATTTTTTTTAAGCCATGGAAGTTTGGCCAGAAACCAGCTACAAAATAGAAGGGAGAGGCTAGTCATTTGCAAGAGGAATGTAACTTCAGAGAAAGAATTAAGGAGCCGAAGCACCAGGGAAAGCATACTGACAGTGGTGCTAGCATCCAACATAGGCAGAAAGGAAGGCAAAGGCAAAATTGTCTTTCTCAGAAGGGCAAAACCTCACTGTGGCTCTGTAGTAACTGCACAAATGTTCGGAACTGCGGGAAGGAAAGTGCATGATCCTAATGAGAAGGTAATTATTCTTCCCTTTTCTTTAGCAAGGCATTAAGTAAACTGGCCCTCCTGAGGATGGTGCCCTGACCAGGTGATTAAATAGCCTAATGGATACACCTGTATCTTTGGGATAGCCTGAGGGTTTTGATTCTGTCTCATCCTGGGTCAGAGGATTCTTTTAAATAAATTTCTTTTCTCTTTAAGGGGCCTGTAATATTCACCCTTCAACCCTTAACTCTAGGAAGTAGTAATGCCACTGTAAGTCTCTCAATATTTTAGAAACTATATTTAATTTTTTGTCTTTATTTTTCTGCTTCTATTTTTTTTATTTCTTGCTTTGGTAATATTAGTATTCATAGTCTTTAGATCGATTTTGTCAACGCAGTGATGGGAAGTTGAAGGGATAAAAACACTTGAACCCTTCCAGTTTTGACAGTGTTTTTTATAGAGGGGAAAAATGTAAAAGTAGCAAAGACTAAGTTGTTAATTTTTCATAGCTTATACTTACAACCAAAACTGATTGTCAAATTTGAGGTTCTGAATATTTTCTTTTTATATAATCTAGTTTTAGAGCCATATATTTATAATTAGTCACTGATTAAAACACAATGAGCTAATATGGAGAGACAACGATATGTTATATAAATCCAGGTTTATTGGAATTGTGTAGGATAAGGAGATGAGGGAAAGAGAGAGGTGTGTGCTCGGGAGGGGGAAAGAAAGAAGAGAAGGACAGAAAGAGAGAGAAGGTGGAAAGGGCAGGAAGGCAGAACCAAAATGCCTGAATAGTGAAGGGTCTCTGGGAGAGGGGAAACCCTGTACCTAGGAAGAGGGCGGGGCATTCCAGCCACATCCTGCAGCAGGACCAGCATTTTGCTGATTATAAATGGATAATGGGTGAGGAAATTATCTTTGGCTACTTCTGGCTGACACTGGGGCATTGATTTGGTGGGGAGCTGGAGAAGGGGAGTGAAATGAGCTTGACTGTTGGCTAAGTCCTGGAAAAACAAGCTGTTTCATTTGCTGTTCGTGATCTGTGAAAGCTTCTGTGACTAGCAAACTGCAGGTCCAGTTGATGCAGTCTATGATGTTTAGGGCAGAGCACCAGAGTGTGTGGTGCGGCACCTGGCAGGATGTGGGAACACATAGATGATATGGGTAGAAGATGAAGTTAGGGAGTTTTGGGCCCATGGACTTGGGAGTTGGGGCAGGGAGTTCCCTTCTGAAATAGGAAGCTGTTGATTGATGGTGGTACTTACAGGAATCTTTTAAATTTATAAAAAGAGAAGAATTGGCTTGGAAGATAATTTAAAATCTAATTAATGTTACAGCTCTGAGTAGTCTTAATATAACAGTAGCGTAGTGGGGGAAGAGTTTTATGTACCTTAAATCACTTTCTCATTACCAACTTTAAAACACCTTCTCAGACCCAGACCCTCAAACACTTTCTAAGAACCTCAGATCTTACAAAAAACTTTCCACTTTTCTGAGAAGGCAGCTAAGGTCTTGTTTTTAGTTGCTAGACTGATCTTCAAACCCATCAGACCCTAAGAAAGATAAATTACTACAGGGAATATAATCCGAGCAGCCTATATATGTGGATTAATATGACAGAGACTTACTTGTTACCCAGATGGCCTTCTCAGTACGCTCCTGTGGTGTTGGTGTGCAAAGGTCCTGGGTCACCATCAGTTTTCTGCTGCCAGTCCCAGATAATTTGAGAGGCTTTTCTGTGGAAAGAAAAATGGGAAACTGACCAACCTTATTTTGTATAGGCAAAACAAAAACAGAACCAAAAAAAAAAAAAAAAACCCAATAATTCCACAGGTTTTCTGACAGGTTTGAAAGCCATCATCTTTAAAGTATAGCTTTAAAATGGACAAGTTTAGATACAGGCAGTTGATGGCCAAACTCTGCCAAGGCAGGATAAGCATGTCCTCAATAGTTCCTGTCTCTCAAATATGTCGGTCAGATATATTGGGCCAGGAGGCTGAAGATAATGCTCCAATGGCATAGAGAGTGCTGGGTGACTGCTCAGGCAGCAAACTGTCTCAGTTATTCTTTCATTTTGGAAGCTGCTAACCTGCACTTCTGGTTCACTCAGGTATTTGAGTTTCATCCCTTCTCAAGTCTCTGATGAGTTTGAAGACCAGACTATTTAGTCTTTAATAAAGCTTAGTAGGTTAGGGGTTAAGATGTTTTTAGACCAAGATAGATGTTTTAAGTTAATGGAGATAAGACACAATAGATATTAATCTCCAATCAGAAATTTAGACCCAAAAAGACAGGAAAGATGTTTAATTTCAAGTTTGCCAAATACAAATGGCCAAATCACTATGAATGTAACATTTATGTAATTCCTGATTATCTCATGGTTCTTCCTGCTGTATGCAGTTTATTTCACTCATGTGTATTAATATAAACATATATGTTACAAAAGAAACATAATAAAAACATGGGGTAAAAAAGAAGCTCTGATCTAATGGCACCAAGTATTTGGTACAAGAAATATAATGTAACCATCCTGTTCTATTAGTCAGTTCATGAAATAAATATAAATAATTGATGACAATTCCTTAACATCAAAATAAAAACAAAAATAAAGTATATCTGAGCTAAACAACTTGTTTTTACTTACCCTTCCTAGGCTTAGCCTTGAAAACATTAAACAAGAGACTAGGTGAAGGTCGATCGTGTAATTAACTGCATGTTTACAGACTGAACAGCAGAAGCTTAAAAGACAGAAGTTGCATTTGGAGTTCAGCAAGGATTTAAGGGCTAGCAGCCCTTAAATACCTTAAATAAGATGGGGGTGTGGCCAAGACTCCCACAACAAAGGTGCAGCTACTTATGTGATTGCTCTAAGTCAACAAGGCTATAAAGCTTTGGCTCCACCCCCTTTTTCCTGAAATCAACATGGCACCCATCCACTGACACTGCTGCTACTGCCTCCACCGCTGTGCCATGCCATGCATGGGTGTGGAATAGAGTTGGGAGGAGGTAGGTGGGACCTGGAGACTCCACAGCTGTGCTATGGCCATGCGTGGGTTTGGGATAGAGTTGGGAGGAGGTAGGTGGGACCTGGAGCCATCGGTGCTGAGAGCAGCTTCAGAAAGTAGAGGATGAGGAGGGGTGAGAGTGTGCTTTCTAAAAACCTGGGCACACGCAGTTTGAAAAAAATTCATGCCACCCAGTGGCAAACATGTCTCACAGCCTTGGTTGGCATCCCAAATCAATAACCTTGGAAGTGACAGTTTATGGTCAGCGGAATAATCTAAGGCCAGATATCTCTGAACCTCAGGCACCCTCAGAGGGAAAAAAACCTGGGTTTGTTCTGTAAGGACAAACTCTCAAGTGGCCACAACTTCACAGAGCTAGTCCGAGGGATTCTGGACCCCCCAAAAGAGGCACCTGATGCCTCTTCACTTTAGCTAGCAGACAGGATAACTCACCCAGCGCAAAGCTACATCAGCTGGAGAGGGAGGTGAGTCAGCAGGCTGTGTGCTTAACTTCTCCTGGGTTTAAAGATGATGAATCAGGGCAGACAGAGAATGATGAAGTGGGAGAAGCAGCCCCACAAGGAGTGTCCTGGGGTGGGGAAGGGAGGAAAAGAGGGAAAAGGTAAGTGCTGGGAAGGGACTGAGGGGGAAAGAAAGAAGGGAAGGGCAGAGAATGGGAAGGAGGAAAAGGATAGGAAGGGGGAAAAGGACAGATGGAACCAAAATGCCTGGATTATATAGTGAAAGCTCTCTGGAAAAGGTGAAGCCCGGCCCCTAGGTAGAGGGCAGGGTATGCCAGCCACACGCTGCCGTAGAACCTTAGAGATTCGAGATAAAGTGAAATTAAGAGTGAAAGGCAGAGAGCATATGCCATTTTACTTTTTGTCTATTATCATTTTTATAATTACTGATTATCCTTACTATATTTTATTGTTGTTGTTATTGTTATTATTATTAATTTATTTTGCCTTAAGATATATAATATTCCAATACCACATTTTAAAAGAGTTCCTTTGTTATAAGCACATAATAAAACCATAATTAGAGCTCATGCATTCTAAAGCAAGGGACCTTAAGACTCTCTGTGAAATTTATATAGCCTTGTTTGTGCTTTTCCTCCCAGCTTCACTGAGGTGGACAACATGACAGGAGCAGTCTGAAAATGGAAATTGCCCTTCGGTACATGGAATACTAAACCTACTTGAGGTAAATATTGCACTTCTTTTGTTTCTGTTAGGCTAAGAACAAATGTGAACAATTTAAGCTCACGGACAAGCTAAGAATTCCAATACCAGACCTCTAAAACAGTTGCTTTGGTCAAAACGGAGCCATTTTAGCTGCTATTTTCGGCACTGTCTCTGGTTCCTATTAATCAAATCATTGGTTCATACTCATGTTGATATTGTGCCCATCTAGCCTGTAAGGTTAATTTTTTTCATTGTGTTAACTTTCATTTTTCTATGCATAAGTAGCCAGTTTATGATACAAGGTCCTATGCTAATCTCCAAAAAAAGGGGACCCACTATTGCAGTTAGGAAACTGGTGAGACAGATCCCAGGTAGAAGCCTCAACCTGTTATTTTGATCTCTGGTCCAGATTTTTTAGAAACAGGGATAAGCCCGTTTAACTCCAGAATTATTGGCATAAAAACAACATTTTTCATTTAAGGCCATACAGAGACTTCCTCCTTCAGAAATAACAAGTCTAGTTCCCTGTAGTGTTGTAAAATATTTTCAGCTAAGGAATCCACTTGCTTTTCAAGTTACCTTATAGACCCTTAGAGGTTCTGTATACCCTAGTTCACTCTGGCATTCAGGCATCTGAAATTCCAATCCTAAAGAGATGATACTGAGCACCCTAGGTCAGTGAAGCCTGCAATCCCAGCCTGAATGAGGAGAGGGCTAGTCACAGCTGAGACTTGTCTGCTTTGTTGGGTGAGAATTTTAGTTCCTAAATAGTTTAGGCTCTGGTGTAATGGTTTTTTGTTTGAATATGGTCCATGAATAGAGCTGTGTGAGGAAAATTTGTAGGGCTCTAAGAAAAAGAGACAAGAGTATGGTAACCCCTCTTCCTTCTAAACATAGGTTGGTTTTTGGAGTGTGGTTTCCTGCCCCTTTCAAGTATAATAAATATGGATGTGCTTTCTTCAAATTACACATTGCTGCTTTACTTTTGCTATTCAAAAATCTTTCCAAGCATGTCTTGCCCTTGTGACTGTATATAGCTTAAACTTGTTTAAGCTTTGCCCAATGACCTGTTTAACCCTCAGAATGTTAGTTGTCTGATGCTCTGAATAAAGTTGGTTTTTCATATGATACTTCATTCCACCTCCTTTGTATGCTCCCTTCTCCCAGGCTCACACTTCCAACTGGAGAAGTAACAGTTTAGCTATTTCTCCAAAGTTGGGTGTCTGTCCACAATCTGTAGTGTCCAACTATTCCCAAGAACTCTCTCACATGCCTCTTATTGCAAGGCTCAGGAGTGTTTCAAGCGTTTCTTCTATTTCATATTCACCTGCTAAGGTACAAGTTAATCAGAAGTTTGGATGTGGGTTCTTTAAGTGCAGATCTGCTTCAGTTTCACTGAAGGGAATAAAAGTCCCTTGCTTAAGTAACATATCCTTTCCCAGTAGTGAGTAAGGACAATTTTACAGAACAAGGAAGGAATGAGTCACAGTAACTTCTCTGAGATTTACTTTGCCTGAGGTGGTCCAGTTCTGGCGCCAACTTGAATGGTGTTTTGTTTCTTGGCAAGTGGTCCCATGGGCTAGAACAAAACCAAATATGCCACACCAGAGGCCACCAGGAAACAAAGGATATTGTCCCAAGGTTTTCAAAAGTGACCATGCGCTCCTGGAAGCTTATTGAAATGGAGCTCTAGCCCTGTCAGTCTGTGCCTGTCAAGTCGAAGATATCTTTTTCTCCTCTTTCCTGCCTACTCAATGGACATTCCTTCATTCCTTCATTCTAATTTCTTTTTCTTTTTTTTTTTTTTTTTTTTTTTTTTTTTTTTTTGTCTTTCAATTCAGTAAGCACATTGGTCTTAGTTTATCTTGGCCCAGCATTGTGTTGGCCTAAGGCTGAGCTGATGACCTAGAGTACTTTTAGTTCCTGTCTGCCCCTTCTCTCAAAGCAGCCACCATTACTTAAGCTGGTCTCTTGTCCTTTTATTCTCTGATTCTCTGTTGTGTAAAGTCCTTTGAACTATTTTAAGCAATAGTGACTTATTCATTCTTTTAATCCTCACCAACTTCTGCCATGTTATAAGAACATCCGGGATCCATTTGGTCACAAAAACAGTATTAATAGCCTGATGGTTTTCTGGAACATCCAACACAAAGGGAGTGGATTCCTGATAAGCCTCCTGAAGGCATTCCAGAAACCCAGCAGGGGACTCTTGATTCCCATGGATAACTTCTAACACCTTCAAGGGATTCATTAGTTGGCTTTTTTCTCCTGCTCTCCTTTAGCTCAGTAGGGCTTAGCGTAACTTTAGTGCTCCCTCACCTTGGCCAGGATTAGTGTTCCAGTTTAGTCAAGTCAAAGAGAAGATCTGTTAGACTCCTGCTTCAGTTGTCCTTTGCTGTGGCCCCACACCCTGCTTTGGATTTGGAGGCTTCAGTTAGGATACAATCCCTTTCCTCTGCTGTGAAGCAAGTGCCTAGGGTGGCCTGCATTCAGCTCAAGTTGGCTGATAAGTAATAAAAACAGTTTCCAACAAGTTGATTACAACCTGGGTTTTTTTCAGGAAAGGGAGAGATCTGGGTCTTTGAATTATATAGTTTATTAGTTGAAAGCAAACTACTAAAGGGAGTCTGGTGGTCTCAATCTTTTCCTCTCTCTGAGTTGGGGAATCCATTTGGAGGTGCCTCTCCAAAAGGAAGAATAGCTAGAAGTGGATTCTGGCTTTCTACTGAGTAAAGCAGGATTATATTCAATCATTGTTTTTAAAATCTTGTAAAACATGCAAAAAATAAACAATTAATAAAATTATCACATACATTTGGAAAAGAGAATCCCGCCTCTAGATATTTCCCATCTTGAATGTGATAAAACTATTAGCATTGTAGAAATATAGTTGCACTAGAAGATAATAAAACAGGGAGGAGTGACAGTCTGAAAATGCCAAAGTAATTAAGAAGAGATTCCTGGTCTCTTTTAAAGAAGCCTTTAATTATCAGATCTCAATCTGCACTAAGCCTCCAAGGCTTTAAGTCCTCAGGTGAATCAAGCCCTGAGAGATTGCTTCCTTATTCTAGGCCATGACCTTCCTTCCTTTAGAGCTCTGGGTTAGGATACTCCTACAGGCTTTCTCAACACCTTTGATATGCAAATCTTTCCAAAGGCCTCTACTGTTTTCACACCCCAGGCTTTTTCTCCAGTTACTTTCCTGATCTGGGTTCTCTTAGGAAAACCAAGTTGCTATTTTCAAATCTTCTAAGAGGACAGGAGCAAACAGCCACAATATGAAGCTGTCTGTTGTCCTGATAACAAGAGAAAAGTTCGCTTTTTCTCAAGGTAAGATCCAAGGTCATCCTGCCAACACAAAGGTTTTTAAAAACCCGCTCCTGTCCTTTCATCATAGTTGATTTCAAACTGAGCTCTGGTTCCTTATTTCCATCAGAAAAGCTTTAAATGTTTCCCTGACTTAAGTGGCCATTTTATTGACATCTGTGATCTAACACAGTGGTTCTTGACTTTTCTTTACTAATCTCACATTCTAGATGCTTTAGAAAGATATATCCTCCTCAAGTCTTGTTTCTTATGTTCAATAGATTAATATTTGGACTACAGAGAACTCTGAAAACTAAGTAATGATTTGGCTATATATAAGGTATTTGTCACTTTTCCATAATCACTATTTTTTCTGCTTATATCCAAAACTCTAAGAAACTAACATAAGTATATTCACCAAAAATGCAGTAAAATACATTTATAAGCAACAACTCAATTAAATATATATTTTTGTGTATTGAGTAAAGTTATAGCTTGGTAAATCTTGCAAAGGAAGGATTATAGAAGCCAGACAGGTTAAGGACGCTACAAAACCCACAAAAGCAACTAATCTGGGTTCACAGGAGCTCACAAAGATGGAACCAACATTCAGGGAGCCAGCATGGTTCTAACCTAGGGCCCTACATATATGCTATAATTATACAGCCTGGTGTTTTTGTGGGACTTCTAACAGTGGGAGCAATGGCTGTCTCTGATTCTTTTTTCTGCTTTTGGGATGCTTTCCTCCTACTGGGTTTCCCCATTCATACTTAATATGAGGGGAGGTGCCTAGTCCTACCACAACTTCTTAGGCTATGGTATGTATGTATGTATGTATGTATGTATGTATGTATGTATGTATGTATGTATTTTTATTTGCTATCCCAGGGAAGCCTGACTTTTTATGATTTGGATCTGGGGGAAAGAGAAGGTGGGAGGAAGTACTGGGAGGGGAGGAGATCACCAAGGTGGTGATACATTATATGAGAAAAGAACAGGTAATAAAAAGAATATGCAACTAAGTTATTCTCAATGTTCATAGACATCTTACAAGTTCATGAGTCCTAACAATGTCTTATCATCTCTCCTTATACTCTAAGACTGCAAAATTTCTCACCTTAATGCTGTGTGCAGATAATTGTTTCATACAAAATGTAGTAAATTTCTTGACAAAGTTTTAGAGTTATTAATTCTTTTATTTACTTAAAATTGTTTATTTACTAAAAACCTCTTCATAATATCTTCCTTCTCAATAGTAATTCTATTTTTTATTATATATTCTACTGTTTTGAGGTTTTAATGTATGACATCATTTTCTTCTCTTCCCTTTTATGCTGGATGGTTTTCTGTCAGTTTTCCCAGACTCAAGTCATCTGAAAGAAGGGAACCTCAATTTAGAAGACACCTGTATCAGTTTGGGGTATAGGCACATTTTCTTAAGTAGTGATCGATGAGGGAGGGCCTAGCTCATATTGGGGTAATGCCATGCTTGGGCTGGTGGTTCTGGATTCTATAAGAAAGCAGGCTGAGCAAGCAATGAGGAACAAGGCAGTAAGCAGCACCCCAACATGGCCACTGCACCAACTCTTGCTTCCAGGTTCTTGCCTTGATGAAGATCCTGGCCTGATTCTCTTTTTTGAGGAACAGTGATGCATCAGCCAAATAAACCCTTTCCTCTCCAAGTTGCTCAGGTCATGATGTTTTATCACAACAATCCTGACTGTCATTCACATACTCTTCCTTCTCCAAACACTCTCAAATATTCCTCCTTGCTCTTTTTCCAATCATAGCCTCTTTTTCATTAATTGTTGCTACATACATGTCTCTATTGTTTATATACATACATATATAAATACATACATACATGTGTATGCATACACACACACAGACTTGCTCAACCTATATGTTAACTGTATGTATATTTCAGGGCTGACCATTTGGTACTAGATAACTAATTGTTTTTGTATCTTTTATGTTTTCTGTTGTGATTGTCATATGGTTAATAAATACAAAATCACAGGAGTGGTTGAATAAAGCCTTTTAGATCTCTGTCTTACCTTAGTTTCCTGACATTGTCTGCTTCTGTGGTTCAGCCTGTCCATAACTTCCCAGTCCTTCTGCCCCTGCTCACTATGTGCTGGGGTTAAAACTGAGACCTTGTGCCCTGCTGCATAATTAGGCTTTATCTCTATCATTGGAATACTTTTTTTCAGAAGTTAAATGCCTGAAGACATAAGGAATAAAAAGTTAATATTTTGTGTTATATCTAAAATAAAATGTCTGACTATATGTCTAAGTTAAATTGATTCCTTTTTTTCTTGACAATAGAAATTCCATTGAAAGCTCATAATTTTTTTGCTAAGCTCTGATTCTCAGAGCTTTACTAAAAACATGGTGATTTATGTTATGAATAATATAATGCAGTCAGTATGAGGATTTCTTTATAAAGCACATATCTCTCTTTTAATACTGAAGGTCTTTGATGATAAGCTATGCGAGTCAGAATGGGACAAGTTCATCTCATCAATGCTGTTATTACTGTAAAAGTTTGAGCTCTGGAAAGGGTAGAAGGAGTTTAGTAATACTGGGTTTTTCTAACATCACAGTGTCTACAGTTATACCACTTAATAAGACAGAATATTTAAAAACTTTATGGCAAATAATTATCAGTAAGCAATTTCTTTACTTTTAATTAAAGTTAGCACTTCCTTATTGCTTAAGTTTACAAGTCTTTCCTCTTACATCAAGATTTTCTTATGCTTTGCATGGTTGCTTTTAAAATAAGATGATAGATTTCAATTTTAAAGGTAACATCCATAGGCATTATAAAATCCAAAATTATTATTTGTCACTCATGTATCAGTGTATATGTGTTATTCAAAGAGTCCTGCGGATGGCTGCATATCTATGTTTTTGTAGACATGCCAACATGTGCCTGACATCTTCATCATTAGACAAGAAGAAGACAAAGCTGGGGATCCATGCCTTGGCCTTACGTGTCCATGCTCTTGGCCTTGCGTGTTCATGCCTTGGCCTTGCGTGTCCATGCCCTTGGCCTTGTGTGTCCATGCCCTTGGCCTTGCGTGTCCATGCCTTGGCCTTGTGTGTCCATGCCCTTGGCCTTGCGTGTCCATGCCCTTGGCCTTGCGTGTCCATGCCTTGGCCTTGCGTGTCCATGCCCTTGGCCTTGCGTGTCCATGCCCTTGGCCTTGCGTGTCCATGCCTTGGCCTTGTGTGTCCATGCCCTTGGCCTTGCGTGTCCATGCCCTTGGCCTTGCGTGTCCATGCCCTTGGCCTTGCGTGTCCATGCCTTGGCCTTGCGTGTCCATGCCCTTGGCCTTGCGTGTCCATGCCCTTGGCCTTGCGTGTCCATGCCTTGGCCTTGCGTGTCCATGCCTTGGCCTTGCGTGTCCATGCCCTTGGCCTTGCGTGTCCATGCCCTTGCCTTGCGTGTCCATGCCCTTGGCCTTGCGTGTCCATGCCCTTGGCCTTGCGTGTCCATGCCTTGGCCTTGTGTGTCCATGCCCTTGGCCTTGCGTGTCCATGCCTTGGCCTTGCGTGTCCATGCCTTGGCCTTGCGTGTCCATGCCCTTGGCCTTGTGTGTCCAGGCCTTGGCCTTGTGTGTCCATGCCTTGGCCTTGTGTGTCCATGCCTTGGCCTTGCGTGTCCATGCCCTTGGCCTTGCGTGTCCATGCCCTTGGCCTTGCGTGTCCATGCCCTTGGCCTTGCATGTCCATGCCCTTGGCCTTGCGTGTCCATGCCTTGGCCTTGTGTGTCCATGCCTTGGCCTTGTGTGTCCATGCCTTGGCCTTGCGTGACCATGCCCTTGGCCTTGCGTGTCCATGCCCTTGGCCTTGTGTGTCCATGCCTTGGCCTTGTGTGTCCATGCCTTGGCCTTGCGTGTCCATGCCCATGGCCTTGTGTGTCCATGCCTTGGCCTTGCATGTCCATGCCCTTGGCCTTGCGTGTCCATGCCCTTGGCCTTGCGTGTCCATGCCTTGGCCTTGCATGTCCATGCCTTGGCCTTGCGTGTCCATGCCCTTGGCCTTGCGTGAACTAGCCCTGGAAGCTACTGTTCCCTGTGACAACACGCCCCCTAGCATAGTACTAACACAGTCTCACTAGACTGTGAGGTACAGAGGAAGAGTTAAAGGGAGAGTTTAATGGTGAAAAGCACCTTTTTTCTTACTGGTACTGGTAGTGTTAAAAGACGGAATGAGGTACATATGCATGGAACATATGAAAATATTATTACATGTGCATAGAAACAGACCAATTTATATTGTCTATCTTTCTTCACCAGGTTAAAAAGAGAGGTCATAGCCCTAATGGATTAATTTAAAGGATGTGGAGCCCTACTTCCACTCTGGCTGTTACATGCGAACAAGGGTATTGAAGAACATGTTTTTATTATTTATACTCATTGTCGTCATTCACTTAAAGAAAAACAGAATGTAATTACATTGCGATTTTTGTACATTTTGAAAGATTTTGCTGAGATATATAAGCAATGGGAGAAATTACAGTTATTGGAGCTCACTCGATGGAGTGCTCCATCCACAAAGGTATATATGTGTATATATGTAAAAATAGTTAGAGCTAGCTCATTGGAATTTTGCTTTATCCACAAAATGTATGTATATATGTAAAGTAGTTGAAACTTGCTTTGCTCCATCTACCCAATGTGTAAATGTGTATCTATATGTCTGTCTGTCTGATTGTATGTATATATTTGTGAAGTTGTTGAAGCTGTCGGAACTTGCTCATTAGAGCTTGTCTTTCATCATCTGTTGTGTGTGTGTGGCTGGGGTGGGTGTTGGTGTGTGGTTGTGTGCATGCACTCGCGCGCGCGCGCGCGTGTGTGTGTGTGTGTGTGTGTGTGTGTGTGGTCGCTTTCTCCTTTCCTTTTCCCTACTCTCTGGCTACCATAGTTGCAGTCCACACTAGGAGCCATCAGCTATGGCCTTGTACCAGTGACAATTAGTTCTGGCTTATGCTTGCCACCATCAGCGGAAGCCCCTGTCAGTAACAATCAGTTCTGGCCTGGAGAATCAAGATTTTTTTTTTATTGAGGAGGGGTCCATTGTAGCACTTTAATTTAGTCTGACCATACTCAGCCTTCATTGTCATCTCTCCCTCCCTTCTTGGTCCACTTCTTCTTCTTTTTTATTTTGATTTTGTTATTGCATTTATTCACATTCCAGTCTTATCCACCTCCATCCTCTCCTTCTGGTCCCAATCTCCCTCCTTCTCCCACCTCCCCTACTCCTCAGAAGAGAAAAGCCGACTACTAACCCACTCCAGCACATAAAGTTGAATCGGGACAGAACACATCCCCTTCCAGGCAGCACCACCAGCGAGTCATGATCTGAAAGCAGGCAACAGAGTTCATTTCAGAGTTGTCCCTGCTCCCCTTACAGGGGCCCCACATGAAGACTAAGCTGCCTACTCACTATATATGTATAGGGGGCCTCAGAGAAAAGTCTTCTGAGTGACCAGTTGAGGATTCTAAGCCATGCCTCAGTTTATCCTGTCATGGCAAAGCTGACCTTCAACAGAATTTAAAATTCTTATGGACTTTACCTATAAAATTGAAATTATCACCCCATTTAAAAATCAATCATACAAAGTATGAGCAAATCTTGTAATAGTGAAGGCTTATCTTGTAAAGAGTTAAGGAATAAGAGAATGCTAAGTATAGTTAAAAGTGAAATAATTATTTGATGAAAATTCAATTATTTTCCCCAAATTGATTAAAAATATGTAGGTGACATGTATTTTTTATTGAGTTGGAGAAAAACACATAATGCTTTTTCTGTTGTAGCATATTCTGATGTATCCTACTACCTCTTGCCTAGACCATATACTGAAAAAATGTAATAATTATTTTCGTGTGAAATCCATTCAAACAACTGATGAGAGGGATTCCTTAATTGTCATGTTTTATAGATAAGTAGCCTTAAGACAGAAGTCAAGAACTGGAGGGATGGCTCAGAGGTTAAGAGCACTAACTGCTCTTCCAGAGGTCCTGAGTTCAATTCCCAGCAACTGTATGCATAATAACAAATAAATCTTCAAAAAAAAAAAAAAAAAAAAGATAGTAGTCAAATTCAACTAAGATATATTGCCATAACATATATGTGCTTGAAAGTTTGCTTTTTATACCCACAAAGACTTATTTTTCTCATATGATGATGGTATTGGCTCTGATGCATGGATGCTCGTTCTTGAGTCAAGGAACTCTTTAAACAAAAGTATGGCTAAGAAAAAACAAATGATGAAAACCACACAATTGGTTTTAAGTTTTCTGCTGAGTAGTATCACTTGTCATTAGCATAGGTCATCCTCAAAGCCAAAACACTAATATTGAAGTAAATGAAATGAGGACTACAAGACGTGTAGGAGTTACAAAAATAATAGAGAATAATAACAAAATATATGACACTTTGTTTCTTTAATTATTTCCCTCCTTGGTACACTGCCTAGCATTATCCTTAGAACACAGTGGTAACTACTTTGAGTTAATGACTTTTATCTTTCAGCTTCTGCTTACTCAAATGTTATTGTTCCTTAACATTTTGCCTCTTTTAAAAACAAACATAATTTAGGAGCCATTGTACTTAAGAATGTCCTTGCTAGAGAACAGTATGATAAGCTTAAAATTTTTACTTTCTTTGATGTGCTATTTGAATGCGATTTCAAATTGCATTAACTTCTTTTACTCAATTATATTATTAATACATAATAAGTTTAATGAAAAAGCTGTGTCTTATACTTTTTTGAATATAGCTTTCTGTACATAAAACATTAGGCCTTAAAAACAGAATGTAACATTCATCCATTTAAAATCACACTTATTTAGACTGATATGATATACCTAGATGGTATTACTTTTGACAATGAACTTCTGCCATTCGTCAAACTTTCTAAGGTTGAATATTGCCTTTCTATTAATTTCTATGAATCTTAAGTTTGGCAGGAATGCAAAGCCAATGTCTTATGTTATTTATCTGTCATATAATATTCTGTAAATGAAGATAAAAGCTATGTGTTCCTACAACTTCCAGCATGTTTCCTGAAATACAATTGTCTTTCTATATTTGGTCTATAAATGGAAATGCATGAACACTGTAACTGATATTCCATCTTTAGCTTTCAGACAATGGTATTGATAGGGAGAAAACATGTCTTATTATTTATTGTTTGTACTGTTTATAAAAATGTCTTGGTGTAGTTGAGTTACTTAATAAAATTTTATTTACCCAAGTTTTTTTTTTTTTTAACTAAAGATTTTGAACATTTCTTTAAGTTTTTCTCAGCCATTTGATATTCCTCTGTAGAGAATTCTCTGTTTAGTTCTGAGCCTCATTTCTCAATTGGGTTATTTGGTTTGGTAGTGTTTAGTTTCTTGAGTTGAGTTCTTTATATATTTTGGATATTAGGCCTTTGTCAGATGTAGGGTTGGTGAAGATCTTTTTCCAGCCTGTAGGCTATCACTTTTTTCTTAAACAGAATTCTCAACAGAGGAATTTTGAATGGCCAAGAAGCACTTAAAGAAATATTCAATGTCATTAGTCATGAGGGAAATACAAATCAAAATGATTCTGAGATTTCATCTTATACCCCTCAGAATGGCTAATATCAAAAGCTCAGTGACAGCACATGCTAGCAAGGATGTGGAGAAAGGGGAACACTCCTCCCTGTCTGGGTGAGAATGCAAATTTAACAAGCACTTTGGAAAACAACCTGGGGTTCAGAAAAATGGGAATAGCTCTGCTTTAAGACTCAGCTTTGCCACTTCTGGGCATATACCACAGAAATGCCTCATCATACAACAAGGATATTTACCCTATAACATTCATAGCAGCTTTGTTTATAGTAGCCAGAAACTGGAAACATCCTAGATCTCCCTCGGCCAAAGAATGGATAAAGGAACCATGGTACATGTGGATAGAAACAGATGCTGATGCTCACAGCTAATCGTTGGGCAGAATGCATTGAGCCTTGTGGAATATTGTGGGCAAGAATAGAAGGACCTTTAGAGGACAGGAATTCACAAAAAGACCAACAGTACCATCTATCCTTGGCCCAAGAGGGCTAGTGGATACTGAAGTAGCAACCCAGGACCATGCATGGCCTGAACCTCGGGATCCTACCCATTTGTACTCTATCGGCAGCTTGATTTCCATGTGGGTCCCCTAGAAAGGAGAATGGGGGCTGTCTCTGACACAGTCTCTGATACATGTTTTATGATCACTTTCTCCTAGTGGGGCTGCCCTGCCAGGACATTGCGAAAGAGGATTTGTTCTGCCATGGTGTGACTGGATGTGTTGGGGTGGGTTAGTAGGGGGAGGTCCCTATTTTTGAGCGGCAGGGAAAGATGTTTTGAGGGAAGAGGCAGGGAGCAAGGGGAGGAAGCAGAAGTAGAGAAAGGACTGGGCTACACTATGGATGTAAAGTGATTAAACAAATAAATACATAAAAAAGAATATAAGTGTATCTTTGTACAAATGTATGCATGCAATAACAATTAGTGGAAAAGTAAGACCATGATTTTGAAGGACAGTGGGGAAGGTTATATGGATGGCTTAGAGAAATAACAGAGAAAAATATTGTTACTATATTATAATATTAAAAAAAGAAAAGTAAAAAATTATCAACTAATTAGTGATTGGCATTATCAAAAATCTCCTAAATACTCCCTGGATATTCTATTATACAAATTTATGATATTTGGATTAGCAATATAATGACACACTCAGAAAACTTCATGTGAGATAACTGAATACCTTTTCTTCCTTCTACTTCTTTTTACTTCTTAGTTACATAATAGTCATTCCAGGCCAAACAAATCCAAAGCAAGTCACAACAGAAAACTTAAATATTCAACTGTGAGTGCAGAAATACTTACAGCTTTCTACCTGCCTTATAAGTAGAAGCACAGGCATATTATACAGCCCAGGCACATCTCTTGATTTTGGTATGCCTGTACCAGAGGGATCTCTGAGAGAGGTGAGAATTAGGAGGATGGCTTTTAGTGTTTAAGGAGATGCATTCTTCTAACTTGAAAATTTATTCTTCAAACAGACTAGATCTAAATTGATGTAGAGAAGCTAAACTTTTTGGTATCTTAATAAGATTTTAAAATAGAGAGGGAAATATTTTTACTTACCAGGATATATATACTTAAACCATTCAGCAAGAATATATGCAGCATATATAGTACACCAATCAGAATTGTTGACAGGACAATAAGGCACATAAAAATAGTTGTCATGGTAGGGAATTTTAAATAATGATTATTCTACTTCTAAAATTGTACTTTTAAGTAAATTATTAAAATTCTCATGACTATGCATAGTTATAGCTTGCTTCTACTATATATGTATATTGAGTAAACATAAGAAATAAAAATTTTCTGTAGTGCCTCTTTTGTCTATTAATTATGTTAACTTATAACATGTAAAATTGATCTCTGCTCTGTATCTCTAAAATCTGTAGTATAATATACTTGCAGCCTCATTTCATAAGTGATATTATAAAGTCTCTGTCCAGTTACCTTTAGTAACTATATTCTAAGCACTATGAGGGCAGAAGAAAGTGATACTTGTATATGTTTTTAGCCAGATTCCAGGCTGTTTAGTCATTATTTATTAGGGTTTAAGAGATTTTTGTTGTTATTGTTGTTGTTGGGTGAATGATATTTCACTGTCAGTTCATAAAGTCGCTTGTTTTCCCCGTGATTTTGCCATGCTGTATATCTCTTCCTTCATTGCAGAACTATCAATTAAACATGTCAGACATAGTGCTTCCAAGCACAATTTACTGTGATCTCTCTGATCTATATCCCTTGAGAATGAATTTACACTACATAGTAATCTAACAAAAGAGTTAAAAATGTTTTGAACAGTAATCCTCCCTAGGTGTTCTATTTAGATTTTTAAACAAGCATCTATAAAATGGTTATAAACACATTTTCTTCTTAAACCATCAGGGAGCATGTATATGTATTTAGAAATGGTACTGCAATAAAAAAGTAAAATGAAAGGTCTTAATAGTGTTCTTCAAAATGTTTCATGGGCATGTTGCCAAAATACTTGAGCAAATGGCTTTTGTATCTTTTTCTACCAAGTCAATATTAGTAATTTTCATAAAAGCATCTTAGCCGGTCGAGAGATCCATGAAAGCATTTCAGCAGGAACAGAATGAGCTTATGTGGAATATTGATTCTTCACGTCAGCCACAGCTGGAGTGTTCACGAGAAATTCCAGACCTGGAATACAAAATCACCACACAATTCCCCTTACCTATTACATGATAATAGAGCTGTTTATCCAACTCTATAAAAGATGCTACCTGAATCTTAGGCCTATGCCAGGACAAGGAAGATGGAGACACTGTCATTAGTTATGATCTAAAGTATCCTTCAGAGGACAAATCTAGACTGGCTTTTCTGTTCCAACACTTTGGTAAGACAATAATACACTCTGTACAGCCAGGTCTCTGTTTGTTCCCTTGGTCCCCTTGCAGATGACAGTAGCACACAACATTCTTTGCCTTGGGATTTGACATCTGTTCCAAACAGATGGGCTACGCTAAGAACATGTAGCAGGTAACAGCAAATCTGAATGGATATCCCCATAATCTCTGGGTTGATTTCGTTGGATGCTTCTATAATTAGGCTTCTTAAACTTGTGGGCGTTTACTGCATTTCAGAAAATTATCAGAGGCCCTGGTGTTTTGTAATATTTTTGAAGTTGATCATATAGTCTTGGTTTTTATTTACCATTTTGTCTTCAGTTTTTCCACAATGTTTACCAATATCATATTCAAGAAACGTGCCTTACACTTCAGGGTAATAATCCATGAACTCCTTTGAATAGAAAAATCTTATTCTTAAAATTTAGCCTTTGGATTTTATTTCTCTTATTATGTCTCCGTTTGTCTCTCTGTCATTGTCTCTTTCTCTATCTTCCCACTCCCTCCTTCCTTCCCTCCCTGCCTCCCTCACTATTCTCTCTCTCTCTCTCTCTCTCTCTCTCTCTCTCTCTCTCTCTCTCTCTCTCTCCTCTCTCTCTCTCTCTCTCTCTCTCTCTCTCTCCTACACCATGTCTCCTGTGTGTGTTCATGTGTTTGGATAGAGATGCGTGAGTGGCAAGGCTGTGTGTAGGTCAGTCTTTAAGAGTTGGAGACAGGCATATGATTGCTCCTTTCTGTGTGTGCCAGCCTCTCTGGCTTGTGAGCTTCTGGGGATTCCCCCACTTTATCTAATCTTACTGCAAGAGTTCTGGGTTTACAGGTGCATGTAAGCAAAAATTGTGATAGTTTTTTATTTGGGTCATGGCATTTGAACACAGATCCTAAGAATAGTGTGGCAAACTGTTGTACTTACCTAAAGAACCATGTTCTCAACCTAGCAATATTACCAAGGCAAGTGTGTCTCTGCCAGATTCTCTGACTTGTTAAGGCTTTAACATGAATATTTCTGGAACTGTACAGCTTTACAATTAAAATAAAGGTACAGATGCCACACATTTAATTACCATGGAATGGACTGTAAAATTGTACAGAAATAGACCAATTAATAAAACATCCTTGGTTTCATTATTAACATTTCACAATGGCCTTGCAAGTGTTTAAGGTAAGGTGCTTGTTGTTTCTGTAGTTTAATAAAATGCAAAACTAAGTTTGTTATAAAAGTAGAAACCCATGAGGGTCTTTCTTGTGCTATTTAGAAAATAATTGCCTACTGGTTTTAAAATACACCAACCTTAAATTAAGAAAACAATATTCACTTTTTTCTGGCTGAGAGGTTGGGATCATCTATCACCACTAATAATTGATGACACTGTAACTAGTAGTGGATTTTCTTGATTCTGCCATTATTATCATGTTTTATATCTCCTGAATATTTAAACCATTTCTATTCATGTACAATTAAAATTTCAGTGTAGGATGATAAAAAGCATAGATATTAGGCAAGATTTTTTTTTTGTCTTCCAGGTTCTATATTCCCAGTAGCAACTCACTCTTCAAGACAGACATGACAGTACAGTCACAATTGTAATGCCATATGACAACCTGTCACTTAGTGAGAAATAGAAGGTATAATTTGAATTCATAGTTCCATAGATATTTCAGCATTGGCCTCAGAAAAATGCGTAGGGTTTGTCATTTTATTGACACTGCAAAAACAAATCTACATCTAGGCACTTCAGATACTGTGCTTATATTCACTCCAAATTACAATGTCTTGTTCTTCCTCCTCACCCAGTGTATTTTTTAATCTTTCCAAATAGTCTTCTTCCTATTTCATAAGAAGTAATTGAAAATACTGCCATAAACTTTTTCAAATGTGAAATGTGTAAATGTAAATGACAGATGTAAAGGGTCTTACTCCAGGCAGACCACAAGAAAATGACAAGGCTAGAGTGCAAATTATGGAGGCTAGGTTTCCAAGCCACCACAGAGCCACCTGCTCAGTTGTTCTTAAAGACGTCAGTGGTAGCATGGCATTTTTTACTTATTTTTTATTTTTCCTAGATTTTTTCTCTTCAGATTATAATATAATTATATCATCTCTCTTTTTCCACTTCTCCCAACTTCCCATGTATATCTCCTTGCTCTCCTTGAAACTCATGAATTTTTCATTGTCATTACATATATATATTCCATACATATTACATATGTTTATATATATACACATAAATATAACCTGCTCAGCCTGTATAGTATTGCTTTTGTGTTTGTTTTTAGAGCACAGGATATCCGATTCGTGTACTCTTTCCTAATGAAGATTATTTCTCCTTCTGTTCAGCACTCCTTATTTATTTGTGTGTGTGTGTGTGTGTGTGTGTGTGTGTGTGTGTGTGTGTGTGTGTGTGTGTGTTTGAGGCTTTGTAGGCTGGGCTTCATTTTAGGTAAAACATCCACATTGACACCCAAAGTAAACATAATAATCCCAGCATTGCAGGGTTATACAGAAGATCTTGATCCAATTTGTCTGGCGTATTCAATTAGAAGACGAAGACAGGAAACATACATAGGAGAACAAAGGAAGCAAACAACCACTGAAAACACAGACAAACAATGTAGTGTGTGTAAAGCGAGGAACTTACATCAAGCACCAAAAGCCTGAAGTGGAAAAGTAAACGTCTCCCCTACATCCACAGCACTGTCAGAACAGACAGACCCTGAATCTATATCCACAGCACTGCAGGCTCACACAGACTGCATATATATATCCACAGTACTGTGGGCATACGCAGACTCTGCATATTATATATGTGTGTGTGTGTGTGTGTGTGTGTGTGTGTGTGTGTGTGTGTATCCATAGCACTGTCAGAGCACACAAGGACTCTGCATCTATGTCCACAGCACTGCAGGCAAACACAGACTGCATGTACATTCACAGCTCTGCAGATACACACGGATGACACATACATCCATAGCTCTGCAGGCATGCACAGGGACTCTGCAACTACATACATAGCACTGCAGGAACACAGGTTGTACATCTATAACCATAGCCCTGTGTGTCTCCATCCCGGAGTTGTCAGAATGTTATTCCACACAGGGTTGTGTCATTTCTTTTTCCAGCCATGGGAAATCAGTACACATACTGATAAGCAACAAACTGGAGAAGATAAATTTGACAGACTAATAAATAAATAATATATTTTAAATGGTCTATAAAGTATTCTGGGGGTTCCTACAAATGCTATAGTCAGCTGAGGAATGATCCATGAGCGGCAAAAAGGAAATCTGGCTCCTTAGTTAGTTGGGATAGTTCTGACTTCTAGAGTCTGTTACCTGACATATTATTTATTTTAGGCACTTAAGTATTTTTGAAAAAAATTCTTGTAACAATTATTTCAATCTCATGTGAACAAGAAACCTTAATTCAGCTTAGGGCCTTGGGGTGTGATCTCAGGCATACAGATCGCATAGAGGTCACCAAGCTACAAAGTACATGTGACAGCTCCTCTTAAAAATGGGCTCCATTTGAAAGAAAACAATGCAGAAGATAAAGGGCTAGGGAATGAGAGCTGAGAGATTCAAGTCTGGCCTTGACTGGAAAGTTCCCCAGGTTATTAAACACATTCACTCCCAGAATTCTGCATGAGAAACAAGAGCTCATACCCTTTACATTGAAGAGACGAGCTTGATGCTTCACCTTTGTGGTTTTCATGGTGCTTATCACTGAACACAGGATGCTGTGCTCTCTACAGTCTAGCCAAATGGTTTGAGACTTTTAAGAATATCTGAAACCTTGTAGACATTTGATGCACACCCAGTGCCTAGTTCATGGCTTTCTAGAAAAGACTCTGTTGTAAATAACATACTGTTGTTACTGCTGTTGTTCTTTTAATACATCTTCAACATATAAAACATTTGCTTAGATTTATGCAGTAAGATAGTTGCACTGTTTATTTTTACAGTTTTATTTTTCAAAGTGGACTGTGAGCAAATCTATTTGTACCTCAACATGGAGAGGGATTTTTTCTGACCAGGTTTGTTATGGACAATAAAATAGTCCCCAGCCATTTTACATTGGCCAAGCTAGGTGCTGCCAACCCTGATATATTGTCTTGCTTGTGATGTTATATTGATCATTTTCCTAGTATTGAAGACAAGACACATGTGTGTTCATCACAAGTAAGCAAGTGCAATAGGACCAGAAAATGCTAAAGAGAAATTAATGGAAGGCCTCAATCAATAGAATGATAACAGATTGAACAATTCAATGCAGTCTGTTTTTCACAAAATAGATCAACACAATCCACTCTAAATTTAGAATACGTTGTGAAAATTGCAATATTGATTTTGAAAATTGTTGGAAAATGTGAATGACCTAGGAGAACCAAGACAGTCTCAAAATAAATGTGATAGACTCAAACTCATTTCTAGATGTCTTAAAACACTGAATTGGCACAAACCAAGAAAACATACAATTATATACTCAGAGAAAGGATAAGCAGGATACCAAGATGAAACCTGATAGGCTGTGACCATATGGTGGGGGAGGAGGTCCCCTCATGTCACAGACCTAGGGGAGGGAAATAGGGTGAAAGAGGGAGGGAGGGAGGAACGGGAGGATACAAGTGAATGGATAACAATTGAGATATAATCTGAATAAATTAATAAAAAATAAAAAGTTAAAATACATACACTTAAAACAATTTTCATACAATATATTTTGATCATATTCTTTTCCCTTCCCCAAATTTGTTAAGGCAGCAATAAGAATAATATATTTAAAAAGTAAGTTTTTAATTCCTTTGAATCTGTGTATAAAGGAGGGGAAACAAAAGTAAAAACGTCATGCTCTCTGCAGTTTAAAAGTTAACAATTGCTAAGCAGTGGCCACACATGCCTTTAATTCCAGGACTCAGGAAGTAGAGGCTGGTTGAACTCTGAACCTGGTCTAGAAAGCCACTTTCAGGAGAGAAAGGACTACACAGACAAATCTTGTTTCAATAAACCAAACCAAAACACCAAACAAAAAAGTTAAAAATTAACTTATCATAAACAGTGAACCTTAATGTGAAAATATACAGCAACCAAACTCACTCATGACCTCTCCATAGGTACAGCCTCAGAATTAAAAAGGAAAACATGGCAGCCAGTAGCTTGTATTGCATGGCGGTATCCCGATCCTAAATGGACAAAATCGAATCCATATCCCCCTACCAGAAAACAGAAAATAAGTAAGTTCACCAAAAAAAACCTCAGAGCCCCCTAGACCTTGCCCTCTGCCACTTATCTGGATGGTTTGCCTAGTGTGACATGGTTTTAGGGTACAGCAGGTGTCGCAGAATGTGACTGACAATGGCTTCATGGAAGCAGGGCTGACAAGTGACTGCTGCCTAGTGGACATTATAATGACCTGAGTAAGGCTTTCAGGATTATTCACTCCATAATCCTAGATTTGTCTGAGAGAACAGAGTGCAGATCCAGGAGTACTGAGGCATGGAGACTGTGAAGTGACTCTCTACAGGTCTCTATGTGTGAAGACATAGGAAACAGAGACATAGAGCCTGTGCTGTTTTCTGCGACACTTTGCCAGTTTCTTACTGCTATTTATGGACCACAGTGACCCAGGTCACTTTTCCTTGTATTTATATCATCCATGGTACTCTTTCAACCATGAAAGCTTCCACCAGAGCTAGTATCCAGATCTTATCAAGCTGAGATTCCTCTGTAGAACACATTGGAGACATCTCATAGGAAGTTCCTCCTTCATAATGCTGTTTATCAATATGAAGTTTGCCTATGATCACCACTATTTATTGCTAGTGTGCTGGGGGCTTATTAGTAATGGACTTGATATTAGTTCTGAATATCTACTACCTTCTTCATGTCTGTAGCTTTGAGGCACTGAGGAAGGCCAGTCTTTGTACTCCCCTTCTCTCAGACACAGTTAGAGAGAGAGATAAAATGCTTATATCCACTATCTTCCATTCTGTATGAAGTAAGATGCACATTTCTTTTCCAGAAGCAATAGACTGCTTCCCATGAACAGAAAAGAAGTGAAGAGACCTTACAACTTTGAGATTAGTTGACAGCCAACTGACTGAGGTAGGTCCATAGTTAACAGTTATAGAACTAGTTTTGAAGTATATTTTGACTTCTAGAAAGGAATTCATCTTTACTACAATAATTACATTGCCTTCTCCTCTTCCAAACTAGACAACTAATCAAAAAAAAAAAAAAAATCTTACTCCTTAAAACCAAGAACTGGCAGTGAATAATGTAAAGGTGCTAAATTCATACATAAATGTGAATTTCCAACTATGTAACCCTGAAGAAGCCTGGAAAATGAGCACTCCCATCTGATGGCCTTCGAAATGAGCAGTTTTATTTTCCGTGAGCTTCAGCACATTTCTCTTTGTTTCTTTTGTTCCTTTTTTTCTTTTTATTTATTCTTTCTTCATACCCTATATCCTGGCTGCATCCCTTCCTCCCTCCTCTTCTCCCAGTCCCATCCCCCATCATGTCATTCCCTCTTCCCCACACCCACAGCTCCTCCATTTCTCTTCAGAGAATAACAGGTCTCCCAGGGATGTCAACTTAACACAGAATAACAAGATGCCGTAAGAGTAGGCATAAACCATAATATCAAAGCTTGACAAGACAACCTAGTAGGAGAAAAAGGGTCCCAAAAGCAGGCAAAAGAGTCAGACGCCTCCCCTATTCCCACCATTTGGAGTCTCACATGAACACCAAGCTACACCACCATACCATATATGCAGAGTGACTCGCAGAGATCCTCATAGGCTCTTTGATTGCTGCTTTGGTCTCTGTGAGATGCTATGAGCCCTGCTTAGCTGATTCTTAGGCCATGTTCTGACTCCCACCATCCTTCCATGGGGTTCCCTAAGCTCTGCTTAACATTTGGCTGTGGATCTCTGCATCTGCTCCCATCAGCTGCCAGAAGAGAACTCTCCAAAGAAGATTGGGCTAGGCACTGCTTTATGAGTATTGCAAAATAACATTAAAAAGCATTTCATTGAAATTTTCTCTTTTTTGTTTGTGTTTTGTTTTTATTATTTTTCTTTTTTAGAAATACATTTATATTATTACACATATACACATTAAACTACATATAGCCAGAAGAACCATGAAATAACCAGCAATTATATAAATGTTACATTCGTAGTGTTTTGGCTATTTGTACTTGGTAACATTGAAGAAAACATATTTCCTATCTTGTTGCATATAAATTCTGAATGTAAATCCATATCTATCATATCTCATCTTTATCAACTTAAAACATCTATCTAGACCTAAAAACATCTTAACCCATAAACAAATAAGTTTAACTGTAAATCTTAACTTTCTGGTCTTTAACCCCATTGGAGACTTGAAAAGGAATATTTGTTTGCCAGTTGTGTTTGGTTCAACCTTAGGTCTCTGTTCCATCCAACTTTGGGTTCCTGGCTACCCAGGCAGTGTCTGTCATGGGCTCCCTCTCTTCAGCACATCTCTCAACAAATATTGATTACTGTATCACAATACTGCTATCTTATTGTGATGTTGCCACATATTTTATAACTAATACTTAGCAATATTAAAACTCACAGTGACCCTAAGTCAAGAAAGTAACATTTAAAATCAGCTTGCAGTTGAAGCAGAAAAAGCAGATATCCCTCCTTTACACACAGGCACATGAATGAACTTGATGTCGAGCTCACACTAAGGTTCATTTCATTACTCTCATCTTCACCATGCATTTCCCAATATAAATCCATTTATTATCTTTTTTTTTTTTTTTTGGAGTGTTCCTATCAGAGTATAGGTTGGACTTAAAGTATGAAATATTTAAGTACTTTATAATTGCGTTTTACCTATAGACAACATTTGGCTACATCTATGGTTATCCTCATAAATTTCAGCAAGTGGCTGAATAATGATCCCAAGATAATCTCACACAGACTTCGGTTAACCCAAAAATAAAAGTGCCTCTATTGTACCATCTGGGATATCTTGCCAGGCAAACCATACTTTGCTTTAATAGGCCTACATCTGGGTTAGACTATTTATTTGGGTTTTTTTTTTTTTTCATTCATAAGAAAAATCTAGAGCTGTAGAACTATTTATCTAGTTCATCTGTGTCTATGGGTGTTCTGATTTTGCTATTCAGGATACTACTACCTTCTTTCAGACATGCCTTAAATAAATATTTTAACAGCATTTTAAAAAACACATGCATTTAGCTAAATATGTACTTAAAATTGTATGTATAAGTGTGTGTTTGTGTGTGTGTGTGTAAGTAAATATTTTGGCTTAATTCTGGAAGAGTCCATATAGACATTGCACAATTATTGGTACTTTCTTTGCACTGGCACATTATTTGTCAGTCAGTCAAGTGCTGAAGTACAGGCAGAAGCAGCTCCCAAATGTGACCAGTGAGGCACATTAGAACTTAAATAACAATGGTTTCCTGCTGCTGGAGAGCCTCCCAAACGTGACCCTTGGGGAACATTAGGTCTTAAATAACAACCATGCCTCTTCATTTAGAAAATAAATCAGGATTTAAAAGAAACCTGTCCAAGCAAGCATACTGTGATTAAAATTAAATGAAATTAAGCATATTCCTAATGGATATATATCCATATAGATATAGATATAGATCTGTATGTGTGTGTGTGTGTGTGTGTGTGTGTGTGTGTGTGTGTGTGTTAGTCTGTAGAAAAAAACAATCATTGGTAGAACCAATAATTTTCTTGTGACATCATGCATACAAGAAGTGTTATGGCCACTCTCTACCTTAAGGGTTTATAATTATACATTTCTTGATGATTTGCATTGAAAATGTTATGCAAGTTCGTTGTTTTGAATATAAGACTCATTTATGTATAATTATTGATTGATTGTCAGTCAAGCTAAGCCAGAGATTTTTTTCCAGGACTTAACTGTTTAAATATATATATTGTACATAAAATATTCATAAATAATTCTTCAGTTTATGGACTATTTCCCAAGTTCAAATTTGCATGTGACCAGTACTACTTTGTCTTTTCAATGGGATAAAAATGTATAAGTTTGTAAAGCAAACATGGAATAATGTCAAACAAATAAAGGCAAAATTAAACACACTTCCCTGAAGGAAAGATAATCTTGTTTTTGCTTGGATCCCCAGTGTGGCATGAGGGACAGACTTGTGAGAGAGCAGGTAATGTTTATCCCCTTAGAAGTCAAACCACTTTATGGGGGAGCTTGACTGTTACCAACTGAAAAACATCCTTGAACAAATTCTGAGAGGAGATGCAAATGTGAGCCAAAAATAGGAGGCGTGGTCTTTGGAGAGTTGTGATTGAGCAGCTCTTTATCACTGGCTTTTGAGACGCTTCTCAAGAGAACCGCTCCAGTGACAGCTTAGGGGTTTGGGGCTATGGCTGACATTCAGCACTCCAGTTGCTCCAGGTTCCAGCAGTAGAAATCCTGCTGATGATACCAGGAGAGTTGTTCCTGGGAATTGATTCCCAGAAGATTTCATCTTTGTGTTCTTTAATCTTCTTTTCTTTAGGTTTATGCTAGTTGGATTATAAGGGAAGTACACTCATATGATAAGTTCATAATAAAATATAATTGTTAAGAAAAGTGAACATATACTTCCCAAATATCATGTCTTTGACTGTGTGCTGACCACATGTCGGGAATTGAATAAGAAGTCTATGATGCTCATGAGTATAACACGGCCTCGTCAAGCATCAGCAATTTTCAGACCTCAATAGTATTTTGCTGAAATTCCCTCTGTAGCTGAGAATAGATCAATTCTACTTATTTGCAATATTGCAAAGGTAAACTTTGTTCTAGAAAGTGTTACCCAGTACAAATTGAGGGCTAAGGGAGATTCCATGCCTGTCTTTATTTGGTGCAATTGATTTCTCCAGCACATGCAGGCACCATAGCTCCCTTTGTCCCATTTTAACTTATATATTTTTTGTAGTACACTTTTCTTCTAATGGCTAAATGTTTCCGGAAGAATACATCAAGCAGACATTTTTAAAATGACGTTTACTGATGTAAAAACCAGGATTATATGAAAAAAACATGATATATATTTGATGTGAGGGGTTTGACCAGGATCCGTTTATCTGTATAATAAGTACATTGATCAGTGTCCATGATAGTTTCATGATCCCAGAAAATGATATAATCATTAGTTATGTCTTTTTAATGTAACTTTTTCCTATAATGAATTCTGATCATGCTTTTCCTTCTTCAAGATCCTCCTCACCTCACTACCAACCGTAGTGTCCTCTCTCTCTCTCTCTCTCTCTCTCTCTCTCTCTCTCTCTCTCTCTCTCTCTCTCTGTCCAAAAGAAGTGTCAAACCAAACTGATACTCTTAATTTTAAAAAAGTAATTAATAAGGAGTAAAATTTTATTAAGGAAGAAGCCTATGGATGCATATCTGGGGGCTATGAATATTTACCTAGGATCCTGATATGGTCCTGATGTCTTTACTGTCTGACTCATCATAACACCACATGATACTGTTTTGGATGGTGTCTATGGAACAGAAGATAACATACTTTACACAGACTAAGAGGCAATAGCCTATTCCATCCCCACCATCAATATTTAAGTGGATAAAGACAGTGAGGTATAATAAACTTATCAGTTGTAAATTAGTAGGCTAGATATACTACACCCCACACAAAATGGAGGGACTCTTCTTACTTCGTGTATAGGCTCATGAAAGGTTGTAAACTTCTGGAAACAAAAGCTCATTGAGTTTTAAAGAAGACCATACCATGTCACCTGCATCAGGAAACACTATAATATAGTAGGTCTCACAAGGTTTCAGCCACCTGTTCAAGTGTTTCATTGCAAAATTAGCCCAGGATGCCTGCTATAGTAGAACAGAAAAACCCATCTGTATCACCCAGCGTCTTTGGCCTTATTGGCACTTTGTTTTGACAAATTTGTTTATCCTTGCATAGTGAAAATTAGAATCTAATATAATCTTATATTGATAGTATGTGAGGTGTCATCTTGGCAATTTTCTTCTTAAGTAATATGAAATACATAAAACAATATGGGGAAGACAGATATATTGAGTAAATGAGCTAAAATATATATAAACAATAGCCATGGATGGTCCCAACTATTTTGATGAGATACCTCCTCAGATGTATCTAGCATATCTTTCTCTCACACAATTGTTTAGACAAGGAGACTCCTTTTTACTTTAGGAAGCTAAGGATAAAATTAAATCCAGTGATGCAAAGAGATGTGTAAAAACATGGAAGCTAGATCTAGCACTTTCTCATTTTTCAGCCTGACAGTGACAAGACTTGAATGATTTAGAGATGAAACATGGACCCACCCTGGTTTATTCCCAAGGCTCACATCATTCTGAACATCTTCTAGTGCCATGAAAAAGTCCAGTGTTGAGATGGGAAAGCTGCGTTTGGGGAGATTGGGGAGAAACTTCATAAGCATTTGTACAATGCATGTCCTCTGACGAGTCAAGAGAGTCACATAACTAACCAGGCACAACCAGGAAAATGTTGCAGATGATGGAGGAAAAGATGGCCAGACTGGATTAGTCTGGCTCCTTGGCCACTAAGTACAGAATGGAAAGAACAAGAAACATTGTCATTTGCACATCTAAATATATTCATCTGTTTCTTATTTAAGCCTTATAAGAACAGTATTCTTAATTTACATTATGACTGCTTCTCACTTGTAAAAGAACCACAGAGATTATTTCCATTATTTTTCCCTCTACTTCAAATATTAAAGCATAGTTACTTAAATTGATATCTCAGGCCAGTGGTTGCATATAGTTTTTCACATGTATTATCTTTTCCGGAATTGTATTTGCTTACACCTTGCCATATCATTGTTCTTTTTTAAAAAATATTAATCATGTTGTGTTTAGATTATTCCCCTTATGTGCATGCATGCACACATGCACACACACACACATACACACACACACAGAGAAAGAGAGAGACATACAGACAGACACACACACTATATGTATATATGCATATACACATATTTGTACATGGATATGTATACACATACACACACACACACACACTGCTGTGGAATCAAGTTAACACTAATGAGTTGAAACACTAAGCAACCTGATTACTCAAATTAACATAACTTGTAAATAAAAAAAAATTTACCACAGATTTGCCATGTTCTGCAAAATCAGAAGTAAAATATTCTGTCAAATATATTTCATATGATTTTAAGATGACATAATATTATAGGAGAAATTATTTATAGTAAGTATATAAAATAAATTTTATCTTACTCCATATATAGAATAATAAATTTAATGAAATTATAATTTATTACTTATGTATGGAATGTTATCCATGTAAGAGTCACATTCATCTTGACAGATAGTTTTTAAAAAATTCTTCAAAATAGCTCTATGATAATAAATGTGTGCTTATTTTGAAAGATAAAACATTGACTTTCTCCACAATCAATATCATTTAAATATGTTAAGTTTTGTGATTTACCAAAGCATCTGATTTACACAAATGCTTCCTTGGTTTCAGTATCCTTATTGCTGCTTGATATTTGTATCATGATGGATAAAACAAATTGAAAAGTTGGCATGAGAACTTCATATTAAATGTAAATAAACTCTAACAGACCACAGGCCTTCAGATGTAGAAGTAGTACCATTTTTTCTTATATCTTTAAATGTTACCTTAAACATTTCTATGTCTGAACAAGTTGCTTACACACTCTTTTGCTTTAAACTCACTAAAATATGAAAATGATTCCTTGAACTTCAGGATTCTGTTGACACCTGTCACGTGGCATCTCTCAGAGGTCTTTTTGAGTAAACAGATATGGTGAGTATAAATAATTGTATTTATTTGTGTTGTAGGGCCAACTATAAACCAGAACTATTCACATTGGCATATCTCATTACTACATTTCAAAACAAAGAAGATTTTTAAAATACTTTTTATGATTAACAAAATAGGAAGGGAATTATTACATCTGCTTTTCATGGAAGGGATTAACATTTAATTCTTTTTGTTTAAATTTTTACCACTGATGCCAATTTTACATTAATTTTCAATTGTAGTTTTTGATGATATGGTCAACATGTTTATGAAATCAATTTTTAGCTGTTTTCCAGTCTGTCTTGTATTTGAAGATAATGCTGAGATCATTAGCTAAACATATGTACAAGCATTAAAGAAATAAGCAAACGAGGAGACAGTTTAGATTGAGAGGAACACTCCCCACGACTTTTCCAAACTATGGTTTCAGTGTATTTCTTACAGAATGAACTCATGAAAAGACTTGCAAGAAGTAATGGGTGTGACTACATTTCACAAATAAAATTTCAAATTGTGAAATAAATTTATAATAAAATATTTACATGAATTAGTTTAAATATTCTATCAAGTTTCTGAGAAGTAGAAGTTTTAAATGTGATGAAGAAACTGCAACAGAGAAACAAGTTGGATTTCACCTTGTGTCCTTTAAGGAGACTTTATAATACAGTTGCTTAGGGTAAAAGCAAATCCCCCCTTTACATTGTCCATGTATTGCCATGGTAACTTTGTACTACTGAATTGTGCGCTTTTTAAAATTTCTAGTTTATTATTATTCAGATTACATCCCGATTGTTGTCCCCTTGCTTGTATCTTCCCATTTCCGCCCTACCTCCCTCTTCCACCCTATTCCCCTCCCCTAGACCTCTGACAGAAGAGAACCTCATCCCTTACCATATGACCACAGCCTATCAGGTCTCATCCAGATAGCAGGCTTTCTCTTCCTCTCAGTACCACTGGGCCTCCCCACAGAAATGATCAGATCAAGGGCACCAGACTTCTTGTCAGAGGCAGTCCCTGCCCTCCCTAAAACCTGTAACCATGGAGAGTGAGCTGTCCATTGGCTAGATCTGAACAGGGAGTCTAGGTTTACTGCATGCATTGTCATTAGTTGATACAACAGTTCGTGCAGGCCCTCCTGGGTCCAGATCCACCAGCCTTGATGGCCCCTTGTGGGGTTCTACAACCATCTTGGACCTTCCATCCCCCCATTTTTCAATACCACTCTCACCAGGAGTTGAGCATTGAGTCCCAGAGTCTGTCCCAATCGCCCCTTAGTGAAGTCTCTCTGAAAACATATATTTTGGGCTACTATGTGTGTCCTTCTGAGTCTGGGTTACCTCACTCAGGATGATCTATTCTATTTCCATCCATTGGCCCACAAATTTCAAGATTTCCTTGTTTTTAATAGCTGAGTAGTATTTCATTGGGTAAATGAACCAAAATGTATTTATCCATTCTTCAGTTAAGGGTCATAAAGTTTGTTTCCAGTTTCTGAGTAATACAAATAAAGCTTCTATGGACATAGTTGAGCAAATTTCCTTGTTGCACGGTGTGCCCAGAAGTGGTATGGCCAGGTCTTGAGGTAGCACTATTTCCATTTTCCTGAGAAAGCACCAGATTGATTTCCAAAGTGGTTGTACAAGTTTGCACTCCCACCAGGAATGGAGGAGTGTTTCCCTTTCTCCACATCTTCACCAGCATGTGCTGTCACTTGAGCTTTTGATTTTCACCATTCTGACTGGTGTAAGATGGAATTCCAAGGTCACTTTGATTTGCATTTTACTGATGACTAATGACACTGATCATTTTTTAAATTGTTTCTCAGCCATTTGCTATTCTTTTTTGAGAATTCTCTGTTTAACTCTGTACCCCAATTTTTAATTAGGATATTTGATTTGGTGGTTTTTAATTTCTTGAGTTCTTTATATATTTTGGATATTAGCCCTTTGTTGGATGTAAGGTTGGTGAAGGTTTTTTTCACACTCCGTTTTCTTTTGTTCTGTTGGCTTCTGATGGGAACCATGCAAGAGGAACAGCAAAACAGCTCTAGAACTCATGGGATGTGGCCCATAGATTTGCACAAAATCTGTGGCTGTTTCAGAGAGGCATAACCCTGAGGACACCATGGCCTGAGGAATTCGTGCTGTTGGAGCATAGCTTTGCTTGTTGTCCTTGTGGTCACTTCCTCCTTCACAATATATGAGTTGACTTATAACTTTAAAGGGGCTGCCAGCCCCTCACTAGTCAGTATATCTAGCACTTACAACAATAATGCTTGATCTCTTTTAGACATTGCTGTTGGGGCAGATTAATGATTCACCCTTTTAAATTTTTTTAATTTAAAAAATTTATCCTGATTACATCTCAATTGTTTTCTCCTCACTTGTATCTTCTCCTCTGCCCCCTCTCTCCCTCTTTCAACCTATTTCCCTTCCTTAGGCCTGTGTCAGGTCTAGCCAATGATTCACCCTTGATTACAACCCATAAAGATAGATTACTAGCAAAGACCACAACCATTAGAAGGAATTTGGAAAAATAGACTGTTTAGCAAGGTTTGGTAAAGATGTTTTTGCTGGTGGCTCTGATGTAGAAAATCTTGGGGAACAATTTGAAGTTAAGAAAAAGTACACTGTGGTGCCTCATATTTGACCATGTCCCCTGGAGGGGGAGACCTGGTGGCACTCAGAGGAAGGACAGCAGGTTACCTAGAAGAGACTGGATACCCTATGAGCATATACAAGGGGAAGTAATCCCCCTCAGGAACAGTCATAGGGGAGGGGAATAATGGGAAAATAGGGGGGGGGGAAGAATGGGAGGACACAAGGGATGGAATAACCATTGAGATGTAACAAGAATAAATTAATAAAAATTTTTTAAAAAGAAAGAAAAAGTACACTCTTAATAGCAAAGTTGGGGACTTTTTTGAAATTGGTGAACATAGACAATAGCCCAGAATAACAGTGACTGATGTGATATTTTCAAGCTAAGCTGGTGACTGAGATGACAATTAATTTCCTTATACTTGTTTTTGTCTTCAGGTTCCTGACATGATTTAATAAAAAATATTAATGAGTAGACATGCACCCTAAGATTTAAATCAGAAATGGATGGTTTTTTATGTAAAAGTTTAGATTTTTGATTCTTTTAAGATAACTGATTTTTTTCTTTCTAACTACAAGTTGCAGCCTGCTAGTAAGGAAAAAACTGTTTGATCACTATCAGGGGACGTCTTTGCTGGTAACAATCAGTTCTGGCCTTGAAATTTTCACTCAGAGAAAGTCTGTTGGGGGATAAGCAAGCAGATGGTCCTACACCTTGCCTGAGTTTCTCCAGATGATGTCAAGGCTGGTCTTTGATAGGCTTTTTATTCCTGGTGTCATTTTTTTTATTCTGTATTTTTAGCTTGAAAATAGAGAGTTCACTATTTTCTTGTAGCAAACATTAGGTGTATTTTGCTACAAAATGTATCAGAGATTATTGAGGGACTTTAATGAGCAAGAAAAGTGAACAAGTGTACAGAAAAATAAGCGTGAGAAGGCAAACATGAATTATCTAGATAAAATAACCTGGAGTAGGGTACATGATGGGAGGGAGGGAAAAATGGGAGGATACAAGGGATGGGATAAACATTGAGAGGTAACAAGAATAAATTAATAAAAAAATTAAAAAAAAAAGAAAATTAGAGTCCAATAGGATGCTTCCCCTCTGTCCCAGTTTCCTGGTAAGTGAAGGCTTTTGTGGGACATGCCCCTTGGTTTAGTATGCAGATATAAGTGAGTATATACCATTTGATTCTTTCTGCTTCTGGGTTAACTCACTCATTATGATCATTTCTAGCTCAATCCATTTATCCACAAATTTTGGGAATTCCTTGTTTTTAATAGCTGAGTAGTATTCCATAGTGTATATGTACCACAGTTTCTTTATCCACTCTTCTACTGAGGGACACTTAGGCTGTTTCCATGTTCTGGCTATTATGAAAAAGGCTGCTGTGAACATGGTTGAGCAAATTTTCTTGATGTGTGCTGAGCATCTTCTGGGTATATTCCAAGGAGTGAATAGCTGGGTTCTTTGAGGAAGCCCATTCCCAGTTTTCTGGATAGCACCAGATAGATTTCCAAAGTGGCTGTACTAGTTTGCATTCCCACCAGCAATGAAGGAGTGTTCCTCTCTCCCACATCCTCGCCAGCATGTGGTGTCGCTTGAATTTTTGATCTTAGCCATTCTGATGGGTGTAAGATGGATCTCAGAGTTGTTTTGATTTGCATTTCCCTTGATGACTAAGGAGGTTGAGCATTTTCTTTAAGTGTTTCTCAGCATTTGATCCTCCTCTGTGAGAATTCTCTGTTTAGTTCCAAGCCCATCTCAAATTGGGTTATTCGGTTTGGTGGTGTTAATTTCTTGAGTTCTTTATATATTTTGGATATTATACCTTTGTCAGATGTAGGGTTGGTGAAGATTTTTTCCCAGTCTGTAGGCTGTCGCTTTGTTCTCTTGACAGTGTCTCCTGCCTTACAGAAGCTTCTCAGCCTCATAAGGTCCTATTTATTAATGGTTGACATTAAGGCCTGGGCCGTTGGTGTTCTGTTCAGGAAGTTGTCTCCTGTGCCAATATGTTCAGGCTCTTTCCCACTTTTTCTTCTAAGTGGCTTAGTGTCTCTGGTTTTATGTTGAGGTCTTTAATCCACTTGGATTTGAGTTTTGTGCAAGGTGACAAATATCTCACGTACTCTGGTGCCTCACATTTGACCATGTCCCCTGGAGGGGGAGACCTGGTGGCTCTCAGAGGAAGGACAGCAAGTAGCCAAGAAGAGACTTGATACCCTATGAGAATATATAGGGAGACGTAATCCCCCTCAGGAACAGTCATAGGGGAGGGGAATAATGGGAAAATGGGGGGGGGAGGGAGGAATGGGAGGATACAAGGGATGGGATAAACATTGAGATGTAACAAGAATAAATTAATAAAAAAAAAAAAGAAAATTAATGAAATTTGTTTCTTTCTCTTGTTGCCAAATGGATGCATGTCTCAGTCGCTGTGAAATATAACAATCTACAAACATTTCTATAAACAGTCTACGACATTGAATCCATGAATGTTGTCCTTATACAAGAGATAAGTGTAGTCTTCACCCTTCATCATGGAAACTTGTTTTTGCAGCACAGAAAGACCACTATAGAAAACCACAGTCAATCAAAATGCCGAGTTGTGGAGTCAGGTCGCAGTGATTACATCCACAAAACATTCCCATACTTTCAGCTCACAGAACATTGAGGTTGTGTAACAGTGAGAGGATCAGAACGTTTGCCCCAAAGTCTCATCAACATCACCCCTAAATGTGAAATGAACAAGATACCAGCAACAGACCTGACAAACTACATGGTAAAAAGCCGACAAGGCCTTCACCCTACACAGAACACTACAGACAACTGAGGAATGCTGGGAATGTGAGACTTGTCCTTCTTTAGTGGCAAATGGCCAATCCTGAAAATATACATGCGGTAGCAATATATGTGTATATACAAAAACACATATGCGTAATATAATCATGAATGAAAGAGAGGTCATGAGTTAGAAGAATAGCAATTAGGGGTCTGTGGAAGGGTTTGGAGAAAGGAAAAGGAAAGGGGGTGTTTCTGACATCAACATTAAGTAAAGCCCTGCTTAAGATTTTTCTCTCAGGCTATATTTTCAAGGACAACCAAGAGTTTAATTTATTTCTATCTTTCCTCACTGACTAAATGCCTAATTATTGCATTTTCTCTAATTCTATCCATTTTCTGCAGCAAGTATGAAAACTCCATAATGAAGGATATTGTTTGTATTTTTCTACATGGCACTAATGTCTGGTGTAATACAACCCTTATTTTACAAATGGACGCATTAAAGAAACACACCTTAGGCATCTTTACTGCACATGTTTGTTTTTTTCACCCCCTACACATTCTGCCTAAAGTAAAAAACTTTATATTCTATGACAAACTAAAGTTTTTGGTCACTAAAAAATATATATATATATACATATATATAAAGAAATATATACATATATGTAAATAAGTATATACATATAAATACAAATATATATATATAGAGATGATGTTATGGAAAAGAATTTCAAAATTTCAAATGAATATTATTTTTGTTTGACTATTCCAACCATTTTTCATCTTTCAGTAGCTGTTTTATTAACAAGGTCATGTTCTATAATTATAAAAGACATTTATCCCTCATGTCATTTCTCAATTCCTTTTCACTACTTATAATGACTTATTCAATTTATTAATATGAATTTCAGGTTTTACAACAGTGAATAATTGTTATTGTACTTACTTCATCCACTGAGTGTGTGGAAATTACATCTTTATAAAGGCCAAAATAGTGAAATATTTTAAAGTAACAAAAGATAGAGTTTAGATTTAACATACATTTACAAAGCATGTTAATAAAAGATATTTACATGATGTCTAATATTCAATTTGAAAACAAATTATTGCACTGTAGGTATATTTATATGATTCATTGCCTTCTTTTGACCTCTACCGGCACCTGGCACACAGTTGGTGCCCCGACATACATGTGAGGAAAACATTTATACACATAAAATAAATTATTATAAAAATAAATAATAATGTAATTTTTTAATACACATGGGTGTTTTGCCTGGGTGGATATCTATACAACATACATACCTGACGCCTATGATATGTAGCTGATCACCTAGGACTGAGGGCACAGAAAATTGTGAAGTGTCTCTTAAGTGCCGGAGAATAAACAGAAGATCATTCAGTGCTCCTTAACCACTGAGGTATCTTTCTATCCCCTAATATATCCTTTAAATGTTGGTTATATCCACTTACATATTCATTCTTGGCATTTATATTATTAATTAAAATGTGTTGGAATTATGCTGAAGGGATGTAAATTTAAATTTTATTAGTTTTTATACCATCGGCCCTTAAAACCATCATGTGCTTCTAATATCACAGCAATACTGAAGAAATGATTTCTATTGCTTCTTTGGCACTGTCATGCAAAAATAAATTACTTTTCTAGTATTTTAATTTGCATTTTCTTTATCACTAATGATGCAGATATTTGTTTTGAATATTCAGCTATAAACTACTGTCATGGGGTACTTTCAAACTGCTAAGAGTTCTAAGCTTTACATAAATTATCTCAGTTTTCTCAACTGTTGAAGACAGAGGTTACTCTTTCTCCAATTTAGTAATGGATAAATTGTGTCTAGTCACTCCCTCAAGGTTACACTGTGGGACCCAGGGCATCTGAGTCATGTTCTCAGACGCTATACCCCATTGACTTCCTCAACTGTGGAGAAATATACCCGTATTTCAATGTCATTCTTTTTTCTTTTCTTTTCTTTTTTTTTTTTTTTTTTTTTTTTAGTGAATTTATATAAAATTTTATTACACAAAGGTTGTCAATAATTGGATACTTCTCTATTTTGTATTCAATTATCCTCACTCTCCGCAGGAAGGCTGCTTCTCAGGTGGTGACACAGCCCTGCAATCCTGACTGTAACACTGCCTCAGTGGTTTGAGTTGATAGAAAGACACTGGCAAAATGGCTCTTGCACTCACTATCAGCAATGTACAAATGTCTTTATTGAAAAATACAAACTAAGTTATCTGTAGGCATGGACGACAGCAGTAAACCTTTGTATATTGTCAGTGGGAACCAGTAAGTGATGGTTACAGTGACCAGCCAGTCTTCTCTTCAGTCAGTTTCTTCAGATAGATTCTCTGAAGTTAGCGGTGAGGAACCTGGCTGGAACTTCCTGCCGCAGTTCACTGATAAGTTCAAGACAATATTTTAGGACTTAGAACATGCCACCTTCTCCACGCCCTCACATTCTACCCGTTGTGCCCATTCCAGGGTCCTTCTCTTCTTTAGGAATTTCTGTCACTACAGCTTGCACTGTAGGTAGCAAGCAGGCCACCCGAGCAGCAGCCAGTAAAGCAGTTCTTGCAGCCTTTGTTGGATCAATGATTCCCTTTTCCACCATGTTCACAACGTCTCTGAGCACAGCGTCATACCCAACCTCTGAGGAACTCTGAAGAATTTTCTCAAATACCAAAGATCCTTTAATACCTGCATTCTTAGCAATTGTCATAGGAGGAATTTTGAGAGCTCGTTTGATAATTTCTATACCTATTTTCTGACGACCATTAGCAGGCTTTAATGAATCCAAGGCTGGGATGCAGCGAATCAGAGCACAGCCCCCTCCTAGGGCAATGCGCTCCTGCAGCATTGAGAGCATCAGTAACTCTGTCTTTCTTCTCATTCAGTTCAGACTCACTTGTCCCTCCAACCTTCAGCACAGCTCCTCCATCTGAAAGTTTAACTAGTCACTCATTCAGCTTTTCCTTTTCATTTTCACTGGTTGTGATGAGTAGCTGCTCTGTGATTTCTTGGCTATGTTTTTCAATTTGAGCTTGTCACCTTTTCCTTTCAAAGGTGTCATCTTTGGTGACAATGACCTTTCCAACTTTTCCTTGAGCTTGAACATCTTCAAGATTTAGATTCAATCCCTCTTCTCCAAATACTGCACCACCAGTAGCAGTAGCCATATCTTTAAGCTGCTTTTTTTCCTATTGTACCCAATCCCTGGAGCTTTGACTGCAGCGACCTGAAGACCAAACTTTAGCCTGTCCAAAACCAGTGTGCTTAGAGCTTCTCCATCAATATCTGCAGCAATTATGACCAAGAGCATTAGCATTAGCAATAGCAGGAGTATGTACAATGGGCTGGACACTAGACATTCTTTATTCTTATTTATAATTTCAATAAAAAAATTATCCTTAAAATACAGAGAATGACATTTTAATATATAAATTGGTATTTAAAGATTTTCTTTGTTCATACCACAGACATGTTATTTTATTGTTTTATGTATTTATTGTTTCACAAGAGAATTTAAACAAGTTAGTATGTAAAATAGGTAGCATAGCACTTTGTGCTTCTTTTCTCAGATAATTTATAGTTTTTATCGTTGATAAATTAGAGTCCAATAGATCCTTTGTAAATAACCTTTCTAAATCTGCAGTTTGCAGGGTGCTGGAATTTATTCAGGAACAAAACTTTGCAAAATAAATATAGGCTATTTTAAAGTTAAAAGCATACTTCTGGATCTCAGTGCTCTAGTTAAATGGAAAATATTTATACATTATTAAATCTGTGACCATTGGTGCTGCTTTATGATCATTTTAAAGGTATAAAAAGATTGCAACAAATCACAGTCTAGGGGAAAGATAAATGTAATGGTGGTCTTCAGTTATTCCACAAGTTGGAAATAACACAATGGCTGGATTCAGCTACTCATTAACATGTTATCTCGCACTCAATTTACAATAGCATTCTGAGAGTTGGGGTTTACAGCACCCGATGTTTATCCAACATTAGAACTCCTGTTTGGGAAGAATAGACAGAAGCAAACTAGGTGTAAAAGGAAGTCATATCAAATTTCTTTTTATAATCCTGTCCTAGGTTGCTACAAGTAGTGCTTTGCTGAGTCATCTCTGTATGTCATTATACTTGTTTTCTCCATCTTGTCAGAATTTTCCCATCCCAAGCACAATCCCACTGCACAGAAGCTGTCATTGTCCTCACTGTTTATGTAAAGTTTTATTCCTTCCCTTTGTTTTCCTATCTTTCGCTTTTTGAAATACTCTGACACAATGTAGTACACATTCCATAATATACTTTGTGATTATATTTATGATATGACTGTCTCCTGCCACATGTAAAATGAAACGTAGTTCTTATTGATTCTTAAGCATATACTGAAAACCTAAAGTAGTGTTTTGGAATAAATTACTCATTACGGTAAATTAAAATCTGTACTTTGAGTAGATATTCAACATTGTACAAGTATTGGTATCTAAATAAGCTGAAAGATTTTTGTTTTGTTTTTATTTTGTTTTGCTTTTTATTTTATTATTGACTAATTTATTTAATCACTTTACAGCCTGATCCCAGCCTCCTCCTTCCTCTAATTCCAGTCCCATCCTATACCCATCACTTCCTCCTGTTCCCTGAGAAGGGAGGACTCCGTGGGTACCAACTTATGCTGCTGGCACATCAAGCCTAAGCAGGACTAAGCCAGGCAAGGCAGCCCAGCTATGGAAAAGGGATCAAAAGGCAGGCAACAGAGTTAGAGACAGGCCCTGCTATCATTGTTAGGGGACACACATGATAACTAAGGTACACAGGTGCTACATATGTGTAGGGAGTCTAAATCCAGCCCATACATGCGTTTTGGTTGGTGGTTCAGTCTCTGTGAACCTCCATGGCCATAGTAGTTGACTCTGTATTTCTTCTTGTGGTGTCCTTGATACCACTGGCTCTCTTTTTCCTCCTCTCACTCTTCCACAAGACTCCCCATGCTGGCCTATTGTTTGGCTGTCGGTTTCTGCATCTGTTTCCATCAGCTGCTGGATAAAACATCTAAGAAGACATATATGCTGGGCTCCTGTCTGCAAGCATAGCAGAGTATCATTAATAGTGTCAGGGGTTGGCTCTCTCCAGTCATTGGTTTCCCTTTCACTCAACCTCTGCTCTCTCTTTATCCCTATACTTCTCATAGGAAGGACACATTTTGGGTTGCAGATTTTTGTGGATGGGTTGGTGTTCCCCTCTCTCCACAGGAATTCCCACTTGGCTACAAGAAGTAGTGACTACTTTCAAGCTTCATATCTCCTGTTGCTAGGAGTCTCAGACAGGGTCACCGGCCCCTAGACTCAAGGAAGCCTCTTCTGTCCTGGAGATGTCTTCATACTGATTTTCGTTCTCTCTCACAGCATCCCGCAACTCCCCATGGCCCCCCCCAGCCCAAGCCAGGTCTCCCTGAATCCTGGTCTTTACCCTTGTTCTCCTCTGCCTAGTTCCCTCCTCTGCCCATCTACTTCAGATGGCTTTTTTATTTCCCATTCTGAATGAGATTAAGTGCTGGAGGCTTTGAGTCCTTATGATCATCTAGAAAATGTAATCAACAACCTTTCATAGATCCACATACGGTTACACTCCTTCTACTTATAGAAAATCACAACTCATTTGGACAGTAACCACCAAGAGGCTATTTGCTGATTCTTCTTTATCTGTGTTAACACCTTCATTTAAATCTGAATGATAATAACATTCAGCATTAGAATGTAACAAAGAATATGAAGGGAAGGTTGGTAGAATCATGGGTTATGTGATAGCAGTTGCTTGCTGTGAATTTTACTTATTCTAAAAGCGTATGACATAGGTGCCCTCTAACTTAGATATATGTATATTAATGCCCATTTGTATTACACACATTGCTGCACCTCTCTATTAAGACAGGTAATTGAGAAATGACACACATATTTAAAGACTCTTTCTTAAAGTGTGCTGAAATCTAATGATGAGACTGAACTATCAAAAAAACTGCACTTATTTAATAATTCATTAAAATAGCCCAGTATGACTTTTCCTTTTGGCCTTCGTGTAAGAAAAAGAAAGAAAGAAAGAAAGAAAAGTCAGGATACCTAGTTACCAGAAGAGTGCAAATTCACAACAGAACAAATTGTAAATTTACAGATAATTAGCATTCTATTGTTGTGCTAAATGGAATGCATCATTACTCCCAATGACCCTTAAGAGGGAATGAAGCTTACTGGAGACTGAGCAATGCAGAACTCCATCCTGAATAACTAATCAACAAAGGACAAGGGCCAAATTTGAGAAAGGCATTGATGAATAACATTTCATGATTGATTTTATGAGGTTGTATACAGTTGCATATGTGTATAGGTACACAAACAAACATGAACATTTTATTTATTCATATTTAAAAGTTTCAAAATTTATAAAAATTGTTTTATGGCTCTACATTTTTATGCTGCAAAAATTTTCAGTAGATTCATGATTAGAAGACGCACATTGAAAAGAATAGATATTTCTATTAGAAAGTCAAGTTTATTGTCATCAATTTTGAAGTCTTATGTGGATCATGAACAGTGACGATCTTCTAACAGCACTTGATCAAAACCAGACAGAAGCAGGTTGCTTTACTTTCATCCTGTGCACCCACTCCAAATTCCTGCATACAATTTGTGTTAAGCTGAGTGGATACGTTGTAGGAGAAGTAATAAGGAGAATTTTCTCACAAAATGTAAAATAGTGAGAAAGTGAGCCAAATTTAGTTTTGGCAGTGAATTAGCAATGATGATTAAAGGTTTTCAGAACCAAATTTACCTTGTATTTCTTGTCATACTATGATAAAATGCAGAGATAGCCGCATACATCTGAATCCCAGCTGTTCTTACCTCACCTGTATTTACATTTTAATAGCAGCGGGTATGGGTATAATTTGATGAGGATGCAAGATTTCTACCTAGCACAGCTCGGTGTTCATCTATCCACAGAATTGTTACCTCCAATACTCTCAAGTTCCATTTTCATTCTACCCAAGATCCTCTATAATCGCTGGGGACGGCAATCTATTCTTTCCTTCATTTTCTGTCCCTGGAAAATACAAATCAACTTCTGCTTTTAAGAAAAGACTACATTTCACATACAATTCTTAAGATTTTCTAAATTTTTTGAGACCAGATTATATTTTTTATTGCCAATGTAGTTAGCTTTTGTTTTCTCTATGTTTTGCCTAATTTCTCTAAATAAAATAAAAAGTATAATTTGATACAGAATTATAAGCAGATATATTTTCGTTATTTTAGGGCAAGAGCCCTAAGCTCTATCATTTAGGAGGTTGTTTGCCTTGAATTTTTGTTTGATATATAATCTTATTTTATTTTTTCATTTGTTGAAAGCAGATTCTTTTCTCATTCAGTATATGCTGATGACTGTTTCCCCTCCCCTACTCTTCTCCTTACCTTCCCACCTCCCCTCCCCTCCGGATATACCCCCTGTCTGTCTCTCACTAGAAAAGGACAGGCTTCTAAAAGATAACAGCCAAGCCAGACAAAATAAAATATAATTGGATAAAGCAAAACCATCACATTGAGGCTTGACAAGGCAAATCAATGGAAGGAAAAGAACCCAAGACGAGGCTCAAGAATGAGAGATACACTTCCTCACACGCTCAGGAGTCCCATAAAATTACTTAGCTATGGATTATAATATATAGATCAAGGACGTGGTGGAGAAATGAGGCTCCGTGCTTGTCCCTGTGAATTCACAGGACCCTTGCTTAGTTAATTAAATCGGACTCGTTCTCCTGTTTTCCATCCCCTCTGGCTCTTACACTCTTTCTGTCTCCTCTTCTGTTAGGCTTTCTGAAGTCTGAAGGAAGAGGTTTGGTGGAGATATTCCATTGAGAGCTGTGTATTCTGAGACCATCTGCATAATGTCTATCTATGGGTCTCTGCATCTGTTCCCATCCTTTGAAGGAGGATGCTTCTCTGATGGTGACTAAACAAACAAGTATAGAAGAATATCATTAGGAGTCATTTTATTGTTACTTTTGTTTGTTTGTAGACTTGTAAGGTTTTGTTTTACTGTAAGTTTGGGCTGTCTTGAATCTGGATCTTGGTCACGCAAAAACTCAATTGAATGCACCCAGTCCCTCTCTGGGAGCCTCATTTGGTGACAGGAGAATTCCAGTTTGGACTCTTATTCCCCCGTTATTGGGAAACCTCATTAGAATCAACTTCATATACTCTTAGGAAGATTACATTGTACTAGAGGATTCTGTACCATCCCTCAAATGTACCTCCATTCCATCTGTCTCTCCCCACATTCCCTCCATTAGCACTATCTTCCCTCCTTGTCCTCACCTGATTTTCCCATTTCTGTGCAATCCCACAATTCTAACCATAAAACCTATTGAATTTCCTTATTCTAGGGGTTTTTTTCTGTCTCCCCTGTTTACTTTCTCTAAATCTCACTTCTCTTGGTCTAGAGAGTACAGGTTGCTTATCAGCTATTTAATTGCTAATACTCAGGAGAAAGTGAATACATACCATATTTATCTTTCTAGGTCTGGGTGACATCAGCAGGGATTATTTTTTCTAGTTCATCTATTGTTCTGCTAATTTTATGATGCCATTTTTAAGAGCTGTGTAATATTCCATTGTGTAAATGTACCACATTTTCTTTATCCGTTCTTTCACTGAGGGACATCTAGGTTGAATCCAGTTTCTGACTATTATGAGTAGAACAGCCAGGAACATGGTGGAAAAAGTGTCCTTGTGGTAAAATAAGAGGTTTGGGTGTATGCCCCAAGTGGTATATCTGGGTTTTGAGGTAGATCAGTTTCCAACTTTCTGAGGAACACATATTGATTTCCATAATGGCTGTACAAGTTTGCATTCCCACCAGCAATGAAGGAGTGTTCCTCTCTCTCCACATCCTCGCCAGCATGTGGTTTCATTTGAATTTTTTATCTTAGCCATTCTGATGGGTGTAAGATGGAATCTCAGAGTTGTTTTGATTTGCATTTCCCTGATGACTAAGAAGGCTGAGCATTTCTTTAAGTGTTTCTCAGCCTTCGATATTCCTCTGTTGAGAATTCTCTGGTTAGTTCTGAGCCCCATTTCTTAATTGGGTTATTTGGTTTGATGGTATTTATTTTCTTGAGTTCTTCATATATTTTGGATATTAGACCTTTGTAAGATGTAGGGTTGGTGAAGATCTTTTCCCAGTCTGTAGGCTGTCGCTTTGTTCTGTTGACAGTGTCTCCTGCCTTACAGAAGCTTCTCAGTCTCATGAGGTCCCATTTATTAATTGTTGACATTAAGGCCTGGGCTGTTGGTGTTCTGTTCAGGAAATTGTCTCCTATGCCAATGTGTTCCAGGCTCTTCCCCACTTTTTCTTCTAAGGGACATAGTATCTCTGGTTTTATGTTGAGGTCTTTGATCCACTTGGATTTGAGTTTTGAGCATGGTGACAAATATGGGTCTAATTGCATTTTTCTACATGTAGACATCCAGTTAGACCAGCACCATTTGTTGAAGATGCTATCCTTTTTCCATTGAATAGATTTGGCTTCTTTGTCATAAATCAAGTGACCATATGTGTGTGGATTCATATCTGAGTCTTTGATTTGAGTCCACTGCTCAACCAGCCTATTGCTGTGCCAGTACCATGCTGTTTTAATTACTGTTGCTTTGTAGTACAGCTTGAGATCAGGTATGGAGATTCCTCCAGAGGATCTTTTATTGTACAAGATTGTTTTAGCTATCCTGGGTTTTTTGTTTTTCCATATGAAGTTCAGAATTGAACTTTCAATGTCTTTAAAAAATTGTGTAGGTATTTTGAAAAGGATTGCATTGAATCTGTAAATTGCTTTTGGTAAGATGGCCATTTGTACTATGTTATTTCTCCCGATCCATAAGCAAGGAAGATTGTTCCATCTTCTCATGTTATCTTCAATCTCTTTCTTCAGATTTTTGAAATTATTTTCAAATAAGTCCTTCACTTGCTTGGTTAGAGTAACTATTAAATATTTTATATTGCTTGTGGCTAACGTGGAGTGTGTAGTTTTCCTAATTTCTTCCTCTGCATGATTGTCATTTGTATATAGGAAGGTTACTAACATTTGAGTTCATTTTGTATCCAGACAATTTGCTGCAGGTGTTTATCAGCTGTAGGAGTTCTCTGGTGGAATTGTTGGGGTCACTTATGTCTACTATCATATCGTCTATAAATAGGAATAATTTGACTTCCTCCTTTCCCATTTGGATACCTTTGATCTCCTTTTGTTGTCTTATTGCTCTAGCTAGAACTTCCAGCACTATATTGAAGAGATATGGAGAGAGTGGGCAGCCTTGCCTTGTTCCTGATTTTAGAGGAATTTCCTTTAGTATCTCACCACTTAATTTGATTTTGGCTATTGGCTTGCTGTATATAGCCTTTATTATGTTGAGGTATGTGCCTTGTTTCCCTGATCTCTCTAAAAGTTTAAACATGAATGGGTGTTGGATTTTATCAAAATGCTTTCTCTGCATCTGAGGGGATCATCATGTGGTTTTTTTTTTTTTTTTTTTTTTTTTCATTTTGTTTATATGGTGGAATCCATTGATGGACTTCCGTGTAGTAAGCCATCCCTGCATGCCTGGAATGAAGTCTACCTGGTCATGGTGAATATCTTTAATGTGTTCTTGTATTCGTTTTGCAAGGATTTTATTGAGTATTTTTGCATCAATGTTCATAAGAGAAATTGGTCTGAAATTCTCTTTCTTTCTTGAGTCTTTGTGAGGTTTAGGTATCAATGTGACTATGGCCTCATAGACTGAATTTAATATTGTTTCATCCATTTCTATCTTTTGGAGCAGCTTGAAGAGAATTTGTATTAGCACATCCTTGAAGGTCTGGTAGAATTCTGCACTGAAACCATCTGGCCCTGGGCTTTTTTTGGTTGGGAGACTATCAATGATTGCTTCTATTTCTATAGGGAAAATGGGGCTATTTAGCTTGTATATCTGTTCTTCACTCAATTTTGGCGAGTAGAATTGATCAAGAAAATCATCCATTTCCCTTAGATTTTCAAATTTTGTGGCATATATGCCTTCAAAGCAGGATCTTATGATTCTTTGTATTTCTTCAGTGTCTGTTGTTATGTCTCCCTTTTTATTTCTGAGTTTGTTGATTTGGGTGTTGTCTCTCTGCCTTTTAGTTAGTTTGGCTAACGGTTTGTCTATCTTGTTGATTTTCTCAAAGAACCAGCTCTTGGTTTTGTTGATTCTTTGGACTGTTTTCTTAGTTTCTAATTTATTAATTTCAGCCCTGAACTTGATTATTTCCAGTCGTCCACTCCTCTTGGGTGTTTCTGCTTCTTTTATTTTCCAGGGCTTTCAGCTGTGTCATTAAGTTGCTTATGTGGGATGTTTCCAATTTTTTTTTAAAGCACTTGGTGCTATGAATTTTCCTCTTAGCACTGCTTTCAACGTATCCCACAAATTTGTGTTTGTTGTTCCTTCATTTTCATTGAATTTCAGGAAGTCCTTAATTTCTTTCTTTATTTCTTCCCTGACCCACGTGTCATTAAGAGAGTTGTTTAGTTTCCGTGTATGTGTAGGCTTTTTGTTATTGCTGTTGTTGTTAATGTGCAGACTAAGACCGTGGTGATCTGACAAGATACATGATATTATTTCAATCCTCTTGTATCTTTTGAGACTTGCTTTGTGACCTATTATGTGATCCATTTTGGAGAATGTTCCATGGGGTGCAGAGAAGAAGATATATTCCTTTTTCTTTGGGTGAAAGGTTCTGTAAATATATGTTAGATCCATGTGATTCATGACATTGGTTAATGATGTTATTCCTCTGCTTAGTTTCTGTTTCAATGTCCTATCCTTCAGTGAGAGTGAGGTGTTGAAATCTCCCAGTATTATTGTTTGGGGATCAATGTATGGTTTAAGCTTTGTTAATAGATCTTTTACAAATGTGGGTGTGGTTGTATTGGGAGCATAGATGTTCAGAATTGTGTTGTCATGTATATACCTGAGTTTTTTTCCATTGCCTCTTTATAGGTCTTCAGAGCTTGAACAGTTTTATTGATGACCTTCATCTGGTTGTTTGTATCTTCCTGAATTTTTCCAGTGCCCCTCTATATGCCTCTTTTATGTCTTCCACCTGTTTGGCTGCATTTTCTTGCATTTGATTACGAATTTTATTTGTTTCCTCCATTATGATCCTCATTACTAAGGATTTGAGGTCATTTTCTTGAAACCCGTTGTGTTTAAGTTCTCTGGGTTGTTTTCTTTGGGAAAGCTGGGATCTGGAGATGCCATATTGTCTTGTTTTGTTTTGTTTTTTGTTGTTGTTTTTTGCATATGATTTTATGCTGTCCCTTAGTCATCTTGCCATCTCTGTTTTTGGAAGGTAGCTTCTGGAGTTGGGTGGAGGGAGTCTAAGGATAGATTTACCTGTTTTCTCATGATTTCCTTAGGCCAGAATCTCTGATACTTCACTGGTCTGGATGGCAGGAGGCTAGCCCTATAGTTTGGCTCTCTCCCAGGCAGTGATCCCCAGCTCCCCTGTACTGTGGGTCCTGTAATTGTCCTGGGTCTCTGAATGTGCATTGGATCAGGCCAAAGTGTCATCAGCCTTCTGCATCCCCTTGTAGCATGGCAGCTCTCCAGGGACTGAAGCAGGTCGGGCAGAGGGGCTCTGAGGGCCACTCTCCTCCCTGTCTCCCCATGATTTCCTTAATCCTGGAGCTTTGATGCTCTGCTAGTCCTTGGTTCCCTGTAGTGTCAGGACTCAGACTGCTCACAGAGTCCAGGTTAGTGTTATGCAGCCCAAACCGTGCACACACTCTGAGTCCAGTTCACGTTGCTGGACCCAAACATAACTCGGGGCCTAATCCATACACTTAGACCAGTTAGCACTGAGTCTACCCAGGGTCTCGGGCCAAACTGCACATTGAGCTCGCCAAGCTCAGCTAGAGTCTCAGGGCCCTGACTACATGCCGAGTTCAGCCAGAGTCTCAGGGCCGGGACTGTGCACCAAACTCTGCTAGAGTCTCTGGGCCCAAACTGCCCACCAAGTTCAGGTAGGGACTCTAGGCCCAAAACACACGCCAAGCTCAGCTAGAGTCTCTGGGCCCCACATGCCTGCCAAGTTCAGCCAGGGTCTCTGGGCCCAAACTGTGCACTGAGCTCAGCTAACTTCAGGGCCCAAACTGTCCGCTGAGTTCAGCTGTGTTCTGTGGACCCAAATTGCCAGACAAGTTCAGCCAGGGACCCTGGGCCCAAACTGAACACCCAGTCCAGACAGAGTCTCAGGGCCCAGTCTGCATGCCAAGCTCAGCCAGAGTCTCTGGTCCTAAACTGCCCACCAAACAAAGCTAGGTCTCAGAGGCTGGATCGAGCACCAAGCTCAGCCAGGGACTCTGGGCCCAAACCGTGCATAGAATCCAGCCAGAGTCTCAGGGCTCAGACTGCTTGCCAAGCTCAGCTAGATTCTCTGGGTCCAAACCATGCTCTGAGCTCAGCTAGGGACTCTGGGCCCAAACTATCTGCCAAGTTCAGCTAGAGTCTCAAGAGCCAAACTGTGCTCTGAGCTCTTCTAGGGTCTCAGGGGCTGAACCGGGCACTAAGTCCAGTTTGGGTCTCAGGGCGGGAGCCACGCGACGAGTTGAGCTTGGGTTATGGGGCCCAAACAGTGCTCTGAGTTCAGCTAGGTTTGTGGGGCCCAAATCTTGCACAGAGTCCCCTCTCCCACAGCAATTCCCACCGGTTATGAGGCCAGTCACCTCTGCTGGAGGGTTCCCAGCTGCACACCTCAGCTACCGCCATTGCCACTCTGGTCTGAGAACATCTGCGCTCCTCTCGTGTACAGGGGTATGCAGGTTTTCTGTATTTTGGTCCTTTCGAACAGTACTCCTGCTGTAGTGGGGTGGGGAGCTTGTTGTTCCTGGTTCAGAATTCTGTGCAATTCCCTGAATCGTTAACTGGAGCTTCTAAACATGGTCCACACTGCTCGCCACCATCTTAGATCTCTCCAATTTGAAACATTTATAATTCTGTTTTTATTTGTAAGTATGTTTAAATAAAATATTATTTCTTTTTACACTGAGATAAACATTTATTTTCATTCAATATTTTGTATAGTTTGATAAGTACTTTGCTTTTATTATTATTATTAATCTATATATTTATCACTAAATTTTCTACATATATATGAGTCATATGTTATACAATAGCTTAAATAATATGTGGTAACAGAACTACGTATATTGTAACCCTCTATATCATAGTATGTAGAATAGGTGAATTTAACTGTGAGGTAATAAACCATAGTATAAATTTATTTGAAATCAAGAAAATAAAAATTAACCTTCCTCCCATGTTTTAAAAATGGCTTAAAATGAATATGTTATTTTAAATATTGTAGGTTCAGCAGTTAGGAATACTTGCTCCTACTGAAGTCATGCGCTTCCTGTCATGGGTGCAGGAAAACAAATACAAGTAACTCCTGCTCCAAAGTATGTTATAAGTTTGTCTTATCTCTATGGACACCTACACACACACACACACACACACACACACACACACACACGAGCAAGCAAGCACACAAACACACCTCACCATTCTGTTTAAAAGTATGGCTGGAAGGATGACATAGCAGTGTAGAATAATGCTGTTGAGAGACCCTGAGTTCAGTTCCCATTGCACACTGGTGGTTCACCATCACCTCTAACTGTGTTCCAGGGAAACCTCAAGTCTCTGGACTCTGAGAATGTCTATACTCTTGTTCACACCCAAAAACTCATGTACACGATTAACTGTAAACATAAATCTTCTTTCTAAGTCGCATTTTCAGCTTGGATGTAGTTCACTGATAAAGCATTTGGCTCGCATATGTGAAGTACTGAGTTTAAAGATCCTCAATATGTTGAACAATAACAAAGTAGTTTAAACAAAAATTTCATGTAACATAATAGAAGAAAGTATAAATATTAAATGCTACACTCATCACTCATTTCAGCAGCACTCACATGCCAGTCTAAACTTTTCAGTCTTGCCCACTCTGATTTCAATTACTGCCCATCTAAACCATCCCAGCAAATTAACAAAATCCAATGGATTGTTTTGTTTAAATATTGACATCCTTGTCCACTCAGTAGAAGTATTGACCTGATTTGCAGTAATGTTTTTATATATTTCTGATTGGCTAATTCAGTTAAAGACTATTATATTGTTTCTCTAACGCAGCTCAACTGGTCTCTGAAACTTGATTCAAAAAATTATCTCAAGTTAAATATTTATCTATCATATGGTAAAGTTCTGAAGGCAGCAGATTATCACACATACGGTAATTTGTCAGTTTGCGTATATTACTTTGATCCTGTAGCATCTCTCAAATGAGGCAAAGGGCTTTGGTTATATTTGTACTTTCTCTTTCTACTGAAAAAGCCACTGCATGTCTCTTCAACTTGAATATGGCAGTCATCCTTCTCCTCTGCTCTACCTGGCACTTCTGTCTTCCTTCCTTTTTCCCCTCCTGTGATCCTCTCCTCCAGACCCATCTCACTTCTGCTTGGCCCAGGTGTAGTCATTTTTATTTAGCCAATCAGGGATTATTTGGACACAAGGTTATACAATATCACTTTGGTATACATGGGGGTCAGCTCATAGAACAGTAAGAATCTCAGGGTGCATGCAGTTATCATCTGAATACAAAGCACCAGACCATGCAATAACAAACCTCCCTTTCAATCCATGAACAGTAAATAAAGAAAACATAAATAAATTTAAATATTTCAAAAGATTGTGAATGGATCAGCATATGGTCTTTAAAACACAACAAAATTAACATTCCAAACTGTGAGTTCTTAGTTTAGTAAATACTATTTGGGGTTGAATTATTTAAGAAAATTTCTAAAGTGCACACTAACATTAGTGGGAGAACATAATGAAGTAATACAATCTGTTTTTTAAACAGGAACTCCATCTCTGACAAAAGGTCAATCAAATTAGCTAATGAGTTCATCCACACTGAAGAATTCCTCACTCTCTCTCCCTTTTTATTTTTATGAACTTGAAACAAAAATATAGTATTATTTGGAGATATTGTTATGCAAGATGTTTTCAAACAGGAAGGAATATACAGAGGTTTTTTTCACTTTGAATCGCACTGAAAGCTGGGCCCCGTTGATGCTGTGTAATGGTCACAGTTGAACAATATTTTACCATATCATACACGGTAAATCTTCTCTTAAGGGTTCAACAGGGTTCTGTGTAAGGGACACAAAAAAGCCTGGTCCTCATTAGGATTAAAGATTTCTTTTCTATCACGATGGTGACTTATTGTCAGGATCTTTGGTAGCCCACACAATGATTAACATTTTCAAAAACAATCTTCGACCTTGTAATTGGTCAATTTCAGAGAGAGGTTATTTAAGCTCATAAGCACATTCTTCTCTGACACATGACTCATACACTGTGAAATGAAATAAAGAGTCATAAGCACAGCCCCCCCACCACGGACAGGCACACATAGTAGATTAAAAAACTCTAACGTAAAAACAAGGCAAGGATCATAAGGATTATTAGAGCTTTGATTGAGGACTGAGAAGCGAAGACAGGATGGAAGATTGAAAGAAATAGAGGGGGAAATGCCTGAGGATAAATATTAGATATTTCTACATGAAAGACTTTAGGAGAAAGGCTCAAATATATTCCCAATATGTGTAAAAATAGACAGAGGATGTAGTATGGCAAGATAGTACTTAAATAATAGTTCTTAAATAATTTATTATTTTAAAAATTGCATGCATTTAGCCGGGCATGGTGGCACATGCCTTTTATCCCAGCACTGGGGATGCAGAGGCAGGCAGATCACTGTGAGTTCAAGGCCAGTCTGGTCTACAAAGCAAGTCCTAGACAGTCAAGATAACATAGAGAAAGCTTGTCTCAAAAAAAAAAAACAAAACAAAACAAATTGCATGTATTCATATGTGTATTTTGTGTGGGGATATAAACACTGTGCATGGTTACATTGGAGTTGGAGTGGTTGTGCTGGCCAGATGTAGGTACTAGGAATTGAGCTGAGCCCTACTGCACAGCGGAACAAAGCCTTAATCACCGAGACACACATCCAGCCATGAAGTGAGATCTAGTATCTTTAGTGAGACCTGAAGAAGATGGGTTCACAGCCAATGTTACCAGGATACTAGAAGTTATATTTTCTTAACTGCAACTATAAAACAGAATATATAAAACTAAGGTTAAGGTATTAATTAGAACCATTGGTACGATGAATGGTAAGTAGGCATACACAGGAAGATGCAATTTTAAAAGACATAATGAAACACAATGAATTTATAAACCATCAGGACTGGTATTTGAAATGGAAGCTTTGGAACTTTACACTAAAATTTACACTTTCAGTATCAATTATATTTTAGGCAGTTATGCATCACCAAAACAACAAAAATTCCATAATAAAATTACAACAAGAAAAATTTGATCTTTACTTTTTTTTCATAGCCCCTGTTCATTTACCTGAACTTCTTTCTCATCCCAATTTTTAGCTTTTTGAAAACTGTCCTTTACTGCTATACTATAGTGCCATTTATAACTGTATGTGTGTGTGTGTGTGTGTGTGTGTGTGTGTGTGTGTAGATATATTATTGGATAGACTCCATATGTGCAAGCGAACATGTAATTTCTTTTTGACGCTATGATATCTTGCTTTGAATACAGTCTAAGTCCATCCTTTACTTGATTTTCTAGTATCATTGTCTTTAGGTGTAAGTCGTATTCCATTTTATGAATGTACAAAATGTTCATTATTCATTCATCAGTTGATAGACAATGAGATTCACTCCAGTTGTTTACTATAGTGAATAAAACAGCAAACAACATGGGTAAAACTATCTCCATGGTAGAATTCTCTGAGCATATGCCCAGGAGCAGAATAGCTAGACGTACAATACTTCTGTTTATTTATTCTCTTTTTAGAAATATTCAGCATAATAAATTTATAAACTATTTTTAAATTAAATGAATGACTAATACAAAATTTAAGGCCATTTTAGTTGAATATGTTATATGAAAAAGCAAACTGAATATCTATCGCCTTTTCTCTCTCATGAGTCACTTGTCTTCCAGCCGGTTGGTATAGGGAAATTGATGAATATGTTCACCCTTCAAATCCTATCAACAATATTCTTTATGGCTTTATGTTTTGCTTTACTTTCAGAAGATGTCTATTTTGTAATATGATATGTGTAGTTAGTATGATCAAGTGGAGTAATGGTTTGATTTCCCAGTCTCCTTTCCATATACACAACTCTAACTCTGTAAAGGTTGATACTGAATACTGTACAGCTCTATAAAATATTAAGCTACTTCGATAGAAGGTTTCCCTCAGGTTTACAGCTACTGCTGTTCTTTTTGTTTGTTTGTTTCTTTATAGTGCCAAACTTTCTAAAATAATCACATGTTTGTGCATGTGCCTCACAAGTTAGATATTCAGAGTACTTTTTCTAAAGGAATTAAACAACAAATATGCTAAAAGAGTTACAGAACAGACACCTGAAATATATACATTATTTATATCTATTAAGAATGCCAGTTCAGTGTGCAATTATGTAGTTGAGCTGCAGAAATGTTAGCCCCAAGCTGTCGTCAATAACTGCCTAGCCAGAGAATTTCAAAAGGCCATTTTCAGGAAGGACACAGAGATTTGGGATTACGAAGCATGCCTGGTGTGGTTTTACTCTTGTTTGTCCTTCGCAAAATTGTGTTGGATTGTACATTTCCTTTTGTACCTAACCTCAGCTGGGGTTGTATTACCCTCATTGAAACTTCTGACCAACAGATAACGTCTCAGATGAAGGAGTCCTCTAGGTATGAGTAACTTTTACAATAAAAATGTTAAATTTCCTTGAACAAATGTGATCTGTTTTGTTGTAGTTGTTTTGTTTTGTTTGTTTTGTTTTTTAAATCAGGACTGTGGAGAACGTGTCAGAATTTCTGCTAGTGTCATTGAGGTATATCTGCCTTAATGGAAATAGCTTGAATAGAATTTTATATTTGTATGCATATATATTATCATCTATCTATTTATCTATCTATCTATTTATAATCTACCTATCTTTCTTAGTATTCTAAAATTCTGTCATATATAAATGAAATATATTTTTCTAAATATCTTATGCTATTTATCTCAAAGTAAAATAATAAATGTGTATTGCTTCAAAATATAACAAATACCTACTATTATAAATTTCAAAAGTATGTAAACTTGTCAATATGTGAAGGTACTCTGATGCCATTGTCTAAGGAAGGTCTCTAATAAACAGTAAAAAATAAGTGATGTCATAAGTTTTGGTGGACCATTTGCTGATTTTTCTTTTGTTCTTTACCTATGTGGTGTGCATAGGTGCATGCAGTATTAGGCCTTTCCCAGGTTTATAAGTGTTATTGTTTTTAACAGAAGGAGAAAAAAAGGGAGTAACAGATAAACGTGACATGAAAACAGAATGAGAGACTATCTGGGGGAAGTAGATCAGTGTATGAGCCAGACAACAGAGGAGAGAGGTGAGTGTGAGATCAAGACAAATAACCAAATATTGACATATATGTATGATTTGTCACAGTCATATCCATTAGTCTGTAGGCTAACTTAAAATAGATAAGAACAAAAATTGTATGTACATATATATGTATGGAATGCCCATAGATTATGTACCAATTGGTGCTGTAGACCCCATGGCTGCCTAGCTATTCCACCTCCAGCCTTCTTTTACATGTTAGGAGGACATTTTGCACCATTCAAATGTGTTCTCTTTTCTACTTTTCTTTACACAAATGTCTTTACTATGAGAAGGTAAGAGGTAAATCAAAACACCAAGTTTAAGACATGAACTGTGGTGCCCCCAATTTGATCACTTCCCCTTGATGGGGAGGCCGGTGACACACAGAGGAAGGGAAAGCAGACCATCAGAGTGACCTAACCCTAACCTGGAACTGACAGCAGTAACTTCCTGGTTCTTGGGATTAAAGGCAAATAAATCACACTCCTCTCAAGACTATTCTTTTATAAAATATTTATTTATGAAATTGTCCTAATTCACAATAAGCATGACTACATGCAAAAATTATTTTGGCGTGTTAAATTTTCTGTAGAACTGCAAGAAATAGCAAGCCTTCCTCACTTTTGGCTCTGTTTTAACATTAATAAACTAAATTATAAAGTTGAGGTTTCACACATTTCACATATTTCACGTCTTACAAGGAGTTTATTTGTTATCAGCTCACAGCAATGGCATATTTCCTTTGTAGCGACACCCTTGCCGGGTTGAGCTGTGCAGCATGCAACAGCTTTATAAAATGAGGCATTCACGTTCTGATGATCTGTTTCCTCTCTATTGACAATCAAGAAAGGCTAAAGATGTGCAGCTGTGCCATTCCAATGATGCATGTACTTTTACCTTTATAGAAACCCAGTGAAGTTTCCTTTTAGCATGCATAAAGCTCAGGAGACAGGCGCACAATAAAGCTTCTGAGACATTCTCTGAATGTTTTTCCAGCCTTGCTTCTGTGTAAGGCTGGCTGGGTTGTAAAGAAAAGTTACCAGATGATTCCTGAGGGTTAAACATCGCCAGCTGATACTTTATACTAGCTGCAGATGGAGCAGTTTCTTTTTAAAGGCAAAGTTCAAGTCTTTGCAGAAACAACAATTAGAAAAGTTAATGAGACTCATTTTATTTAAACAATTTTAGTTCAGCTGTGAGGAAGCTCAGCCCTTGAGTGTGTTAGGAGACAACTGTATTTAATTAAATGTTGGTGCCACAGTTAGCAGCTGAATGTCTCCTGTTTCCTAGTATTAAATTGTTTATATGGACTTTTTTGTCATATACACTTCTTATCACCTTCTAACTTTGGATTTTATATTTGTCATCTAAATAGACCATACTTCAACTATATTTATTAAAGAAGTATGTATTGCATACCCGTTGTGCACTAATGATTATGCCAAATCATAGAAATACAAGTTTCCTATGACTTAACTTATCAATACAGAAGTACAGGACATAATTAGAGATGCCACAATGCCAGGGCTTCACAAAATAATCCAAAAAGTCAAGATTACAGCATTATCAGCATGTTTTAAAAATACACTTCATGATTCTCACTCTGATGTTACACTGTTTATGTATGTATACAACGGCTTAGTGTACTAGTCAGAAGTGACACACAGCGCCCAAAAGAAATATCATTAATTGTTTGAACAGTGTAAAAAATATCCTTGTGTCTTCTGGACCAGCAAAATGCTGAGGACAGACCATACTTTGGTATTGTTCAGCACGACCTGTCTCAATGCTTTGTTAATATTGTTCATCACCTTCTGACTGGTCGAATAAAGTGGCCTATAGCAAAACCAGGAGATAATAGGCAGGACTTCCAGAGATATAGAAACTCGAAACTCGAAAGATTCACCTACGAGACACAGAGGAAGTCGGAAGTAAAATACTGATGAGTGGAGAGAACCATGAGGTGGAATGCAGATTAAATAAAGGCTATAAGAGCTAGTTGTGACCAACACTGAGCTAAGTCTAAAGTTATTATAAATAAATATATGCCTCTGAGTCATTATTCAAGTTATAATTAACTCTTGAATGACAAAAAATTAATAAGACCTGCAATAGATATTTAAGGAACAAAGAACATTAAAAAAAAAAAAAGAACACTGGGGGAGGTAAAAATCAACCTTTTTTCTTTTCTTTTAGCTTATAGGCAGAAAAGACATTCTATGATTTTCATTTTCTATTTATCTGTGATTCATTTGGTCTTTACTATCTATGCACAAAGTATGTTTCCTATTAATCATTTTTATGTTATAAAATGTGCTTAGGGTAATTTTGTATTTTATAACTTTGAGCACTAAATGACAACCCTAATAAATTATATAACCATAAAGTTTTATGATTCTTACATTCAGGGACAGAAGACTAATTTATTACTTAAACTCTTCAGTCATCTGTTCGTTTCACATTTACTTTTTATTTAACAATGTACATGATTGTATAGAATAGTAGACTTCATTACCATATTTTTATACCTGTATATAAGTTAATTGGTCATGTTTCTTCCCTATTATACCTATTATTTCTACTAGCGTCTTTTTATTCCCAAATTGTCTTCATTTTCATTTTCTATTATTATTTTTAGATTCACATATTAAAAAAAATGCAAGATTTCTCTTTCTGAATCCACTTAAAACTACTCAACATGATGATCTCCAATTCATTCCATTTTACAACAAATGGCATACTTTTACTTTTACTATTCTTAATAGCTTAATGATATTCCAATGCGTATTCTCGGCACTCTTTCTTTCTCCCTTGTCCATAGATGGGCACCTAGGATGATATTGTTAGGCTGTAGTGTGTACAGCATTAATAAAACTACATGTTACTATCATTGTGGAATACTGAATTAAGTTTGATTCCTTCTCTGGTTGAAGACCAGATAGTTTAGTCTTACAATTAATTAAGCTTAGTTGGTTAGGGGTTAAGATGTTTTTAGATCTAGATAGATGTTTTAAGTTAATAGAGATGAGATATGATAGGTTTGGATTTTCTTTCAAAACTTTAAACTCAGCCAAATAGTAAAGATGTTTACTTCAAGTGCAGAAATACAAATAGCCAAATCACTATGAATGTAACAGTTACATAATTCCTGATTGTTTAGTGCTTCTTCCTGCTGTCTATAGTTTATTTTATTTATTTGTAATAATATAAATGTATATGCTAAAAAAGAAATATAATAAAAATACAAAAAGAGAAATGCTAAAAATATAAGAAATAGCCACAATATAAATGTACTTTAAAAGATGAAGGGATGACGAACATTTGACTAATATTTTTCTTTTTACTTTGCCCAAGTACTTCACTAGATGTCTGAAGGAGAAGAGGTTTATTTCATTCCTGTCATTTAAAGGAGATTCAGAGTGAGCATGGCAAAAAGGTTCAGTTCAGGGCACTGGGAGGCACAGGATATTGTTTTTCCTATCTTGGCAGAACTTTCATGAGAATTATGACTAGAAGTGCTGAGCTAATGTCCCCATGGCCTAGGTCCATCAGGCCCCACAAAGAACAGCATTCCCATTTCCCAGGACATTGGCAATAGCTGGGGACAAAGTGTTCATGCACTGAGCCTATCATGGACACCACATTTAACCACAGTGGCAGCTGTTAGATTAAGATGAGATAGAATCACAATAAGTTTTGTTTTAGATTTCCTTGAGGAGTCAGGCTCTGAAGATTATTTCATGTATCTATTAATCGGTCAAATTTTTTTTCAGAAGTGCTTGTTCAGTTCCTTTGATCACTTTGATTAAATTATTAGACTTTTTCATATAAAACACTTCCAGAAAAAAATGTAAAGGTAAAAAAAATCAATATGCCAAAATCAATAGCTTTTCTATATTTTAACTAAATTCATCCAAAAGAAAATATGAACACAGTCCCCATCCAAACTCTCCTCTAGTCAAAGTAATAAACAAACTTAAAACAAAGTATGTGAGGGACCTTGGTAGTGGAAAGTCTAAAAGCATTAAAGAAAAGAAAAACTGATGAGATTAAAAGTAGAAATCTACCTCATGTCCACGTTTAGCAGAACTGAACTGTAAACTAGCCATATTTTCTAATGGCTTCCATATATAAATGTTCATCCCCATTAAGTTCCCAATGATATTACTCATATAATTCCAACATATATGTGCTAGAGTCTTTAGAATAAAAGCAGCATGACATTAAAGAGAATAGAGAGGATCTACACAAATATAATCATGTTACTTAAATGATTATTTGAATGTTTACAATTGGAGAGGAACTAATCTTTTTGACTAATTCTTCCTGGAAGAAATGCTATCCACATGTAAAGGAGGAAATTAGATCTTTATCCACTACTTTACAAAAACATCTAATCAAAGTGCATCAAAGACCTTACCTAAAGACTTGAAATTTTAAAGAACTATAGGAAGACACAGGGAAAACACTTTATGGTCTAGCCCTAAATAACAGGCTTGGCTAGGACTCTAATAGTTCACGACAGAATAATAATACTTAAAGATTGGGACATTATCAAGTGCAAAGCCTCCCTCTGAGCCAAGGAAACAATAGAGAGTGGATCCAGACTACATTATGTGGAATCTTCATCATATTTTATGGGGCAGAATATATATCAATATATATTTATTTTTATCTTGAGTATTCTTGTGTATCTCAGTCTGACATAGAGTGTAGCTCGGGTTAACCATGAATTCATGTTCTTTTTGTCTCAGCCTCACCTGCGCTAGGTTTACAGACATGAACTATCATGCATGGCTTTCATTTGCTTTTGTAACACAACTGCTGTTTAAGTAATGTATGTTTCAGGCAACTGTGTTTACTATCTTCTCATTTGTGTCAGCTTGTCAAAACATAAAGCCAGAGATGTCCATTGAATTTAGGTCATCCATCCCAGCACATAGAGTCTGATCAGGACTCAGCAATCCTCTTCCCCTCTGGCCTGATGGGGAGCCCCAAAAGGGGGAAGTGATCAAAAACCAGGCAACAGAGTCCATGTCAGAGACTGCCCTCACTCCCCTTACTAACTGACACACATGAAAATTGAGCTGCCCATCAGGTACATCTGTGTAGGGGGTCTAGGTCAAGTCTTGCATTGTCTTTGGTTGGTGCTTCACTCTCCAAGAGCCACACTGGTCCTTTGTTGGCTTGGCTTGTCTTCTGGTGGAGCTCCTGCACCACTGGGTCCTTCTACTTTTCCCACTTATCTTCCACAAGACTTCCTGTGCACTTCTCAATATTTGGCTGTAAGTTTCAGCATCCGCTTTGATCCACTGGTTGGCAGAGTCTCTCGGAGGACAGCTACGCTAGTCTTCTGTCTATAAGCATAGCAGTGTATCATTAATAGTGTCAGTGCTTGGCTCTTTCCCAAGGGGTGGGTCTCAGGTTGGGCCAGGCACTGGTTGGACACTCCCTCCATCTCTGCTCTATCTTTATCCCTGCACATCTTATGGGCAGCATAAATTTTCAGAGGAAGATTTTGTCGGTGGGTGCCTCCTTGTGTGCTAAGATTACAGGCTTGAGCCACCATGGCTGGCTTTCCACTGCATACTCTATTTTCCCTCTTGAGTGAGATTTAAGCATCTCCCCTTAGGTCCTCCTTGTTACAAAGCTTCTTCAAGTCTGTGAATTGTATGGTTATACTGAACTATCTCACTGAAATCTGTCTATAAACATACCATGTTTGTCTTTCGAGGTCTGCGTTACCTCATTTAGTATAGTATCTTCTAGTTCCATCCATTTTCTTGAAAATTACATGATGTCCTTGTTTTTCATATCTAAGTAGTATTACATTATATAAATGTACTACAGTTTCCTTATCCACTCTGTAGTGGATAAAGGGACATCTGGCTACTCCCGATTCTGACTATTAAGAATAAAGCTATTATGAACTTAGTTAAGCAAATGTCCTTATTTATGGTGGATATCTTTTGGGTATATGAGCAGGAGTGGAATAGTTGGATCTTGAGGTAGAGTTATTCCCAATTTTCTGGGAAAGCACCGGATTCATTTCCAAAGTGGCTGTACAAGTTTGCACTCCTACCAGCAATGGAGGAGTGCTCCTCTTTCTCCACATCCACACCAGCATGTGATGTCACTTGTGTTTTCTATCTTAGCCATTCTCACAGGTGAAAGATAGAAACTGAAAGTTGTTTTGATTTGCATTTCCCTGATGAATAAGGATGCTGAGCACTTCCTAAAGTGCTTTCCTGCCATTTGAGATTCTTTTGTTTTTTAAATCTCTTCCCCCATTTTTTAATTCGATTATTTGGTTTGTTGGTGTTTATTGTTTTGAGTTCTTTATATAGTTTAGATATTAGCCCTTTGTCAGATGTAAGATTGGAAAAAAATATTTTCTCAGTCTGTAGACTTCTGCTTTGTTCTGTTGACAGTGTCCTTCCCCTTATAGAAGGTTTTCAGTTTGATGATATTCCAACTATGTTTAATTAAGGGAAAGTTTTTTTAGAGTTGCCTCAAGTCACACAACTTATCTTGAATCTCCATTTGACAATTAAGTCCAGGCTGTTATTTTCAATGTATCATTACGTGCATTCCAACAAATATTGAAATTTTAAGTCTATAAACACTACTCTTTAATTTGTGTATTACACTGAATAAATAGCCAGTCATAGCTAGTCTCATGAAGCTATTTATAAGTTGGGGAAATAGAGTCATCCAGTATAAAGCTTGGTGAAACTGAGAATGTGAAAGAATAGATTCCAAAGGGATGTAATTAAAATGTGTTAATATCTTTGAAGAGAGTGAATCGTGTGGGAGTTTGGAAACCTTGACTAGAACAACTCAAACATCTGCCCACTGAGGTGGAGAGGGGTTGAGAGGGCTTAAGAGGAGCAATAACACAAGTTATATCTTGAGGTGCATTGAAGAATCTGGTATGAAATTTGACCAACTGCAACAGATGTTTTTAAAGAGGAGTTCTCAAATCTCTTTATTTCCTTAACTCTTTACTTATTTGTTTGTTTTCTTTGTCCTTTAAAAAACCTCTTTACTTCAATTTTTAGATTATAATATATTTACAACATTTCTCCCTTCTTTTTCAGCTGTTAAAACACTACCATATGCTGCAACTTGCTCTTTTTCAAATTTATAACATCTTTCTACATTCATTGTTGTTGTATGTGTATATGTGTTTACATATATTGATATTTTGGGATCATATTCATAACAGAGAACATATAGTTAATCCATTACAGCTTTGCATCCTTGCAGAATCTTTTAGTTTGGCCTTGTAGGTCCTTTAGAAAGTCACTGTTATTGATAGATTATCATTATTTCATTAGCATGGTTCTAGAGTGGATGATAAAGTCCTAAGTGACAAGAATTCTGGGGTTAATTTTTTTCTTACAATATAAAGCATCATTCTTTTATGGGCAGTTAGTTCTGTTGGCCCCTGGAGAGGAAGATGCTCAGCCTCACACACTGTTGAGTTTTGTCCTCATTTTGAAGCCCCAAGTCACATGGAAATGGGATGTCCTAAAAGTGGCAAAAGTAGATCTGCCAAGTTCTGGCCAAGCATATACTCTCCAGAGCATTGTCTTGTCTGTTTCAGCATTTGAAAGACAGGTTCGTTCCCAATTAGCTGAACTGAATTGAGTCCCAAATGCTGTAATGCTCAACAAGTTCATTTCAAGCTTGGTAAGAAAATTAATTACTAACTTGAAATAAGGCATTAGCTTTAGGCAGAGAGAGGTAAAAAGTTAATTTTCTACTTATGCTTTAGGAATTGAGGAAAGGTAATTAAAACAAATACTTATTGAAAAAATATCATAATCGTACATTGGAAATAACACCTCCGAAAATAATAAAAATCAAATTCAGTGAAAACAAAATTGACAACATTGGCAAGGAAATGCCCACATAGTCTGAACCACGAAATGTTCTTTTTAGCTAAAGGCTAGTGTACTAACCAAACCACATTCTCAAAAACTGAGTGGAATTATCCGAGGCTGAGAAACAATGACCAAGGCTACTGATATTATTCAATCTTTAAATAAAATTACACTCAAGAATCTATAATTCAAATTGTCTCTAAGAGTCTTGGAAAGAATGTTACTACAATCACTGTTTCTAGAATTTTTCATCCAGCCTAACTGAGGGACAAGACGCTTAATCAAATTATCTGCTGAGAGTCTTCATCTGCTTACCATCCTCAGAAGAGACAAGTGCACAGGACAACCATATGCTCAATATTTCTGCCTAGTGGAAACATTTTATTTTCTCTGAAATATATATTTTCCATGATAAGTAATGTAAAAACATTATTTGCCTTATTAAACAAAATAAAGTATAAGAGAAAACTATCATCTTTGCAAATTCTGTGAGGATGTCAGTGGAAATAAACTTTTTACATTTATTTCAGTATTACCATATTAGTCTTCAGTTTTTGTTAAGGTATATTTTCTGAATCTCATCTGTATTGGAGTCTTTAAACATTCTTTATGTATCATAGTTGGAACCAGATCAACAGTGAAGGTGGTGAATTGATAATGAGAAAGAGTTCTCAAGGATGTACACAAGGAGTACTGACCGATTAAGCATGAATAATAAAGAGCAATTAGCAAGAATGAATAAGGCAGCACACAGACAGCTGAGTCCTGCTTCTTTTCTTGGTAACATCCAAATTAGCCAGAGACCTTGAATATGACCCCCCCCCCTTTCTATCTCTACACAGTAGCAAGTCATCTGGTAATACTGAACGTATATAAGATATTAACTTAAAAGGAGAAAGGTGTCTTTGTCTCATGGTTTGAGTAATAATCAGAGACAGCTTTAGCTTGTCAGGCATAGTGCATCATGGTAGACACATGTAATAAAAAAAAGTGTGTTCCATCTGTGTCCTTAAGGAGGAGAAAACAGAGTAAGCGGAGAGTATCTAGATATACCTGTTGGCAGCTCTATATTGACACAACTTCCTCCTGTTAAACTCTACCTCATGAAAATATCATCAACTCTTTCACGTGCTACCAGATAAGCACCAATCCTTTCACATATGGGCAGTTCTGAGGTAGTCAATTTTAAAAGCAGCCTACATATTAATGCATTTTGAACTTATGTATCAATTTTCAATTATTAGACTGGTTGCTTTTACTCAACATTCACAAGGAAGCTTCACTATTCAGATCTTTATAACTACATTTGAGTATAATGTTATATGTCTTTTCTTTTTTACATTTAGTTTGAACAGGTTTCAACTACCACTAACCATCCCCACCCCGTGAAGATGTCTACTTTTATAGCAGCTGACATAATTCTGTAGTTTGCATCCTAAGTAATATTGTTTTTTCTTGCTTAAGAGTTACACTGAAAAAATGTTTGATATGAAAACAAATGCACTTTAATGGACTAGTTTTATGCATTAGAAGTGTGCAAACACCTGGGATTTCATCACACAGCAGATGTAGACACCTGCAACTTTTCCCAAGCTTGCTGATCTGTTAATTTGTTATTGATATTTGTAATGTGATTACACAATACAAATAAAATCTAAGTTTATTTGTGGTACATAATATTCCACTACCAACAATAGGTATTTTGTTTTTTACTTCAAATTTCCTTCAAATGTTTTTATGTCATCCAACATTTTATAATAATTAAGTTTGAATGTGATATGATTGGAACTATATAATCCAGAGGGAATTATAAAACTTTTGTAAAAAACAAGAAACTTCCTTCTGCATTTTTGTTGTATGTTTGAGGTGAATTTTCAAAAGATGATAAAGACTATAAATGTAGTTCAATTATCTTGAAAATGAAAATATCTCTTATTAGAAATTATTAATACTTCCCAGGACAGACTTTTTAGTAAGTGTTTCTGGTTTATATTAGAGCTAATTTCTGAAGCAATCTGATATTTAAATTCATTTTTATCTACTTAAATTTAAATATTTAGTCAACATTCAGTTATTGAATATTTATTTTGTTTTAAACTCTGTTCTTGGATATGAAAAATATAATAGAGAACAATGCAGACACGGTCATTATGTTGTCTCTAATCTACAACAACAATTGTTGCAGTTTGTCTAATAAGGGCTGAAATAGTCACAAAGATGTATGAAAATCAGGGGGCATGATTTTATTTAAATCTTTAATTTTAGAAGTCTACAAAACTCAATGACTTTTCAACTAGGTGTCTAAATAGTCACTTTCATGAGAAGGGACATTTTGCGTGGCAATTGCAGTATGGTAAGAATAGAATGAAACAGAAAGGCAGTACTGAGACTATAGGGCAATTTTGAACTGGATATTAAAACAATTCAAGTTTCACATGAAAACGAATAATAGAATTCATCGCCTCAGTCAATAAAATGTGGGAATGGGAATCCTTCATGTTTCAAATGGCTCACCAGTATAATACAGCCACAGGACCTTGCTTCCTACCCTTATATAGTTCTTGACTATGAGGATGTAATGGCTTGGAGATGGATGCTTCTTGCTTCAGGGACCACATAATTATGTATTAGTTATGATCCAGAAAGGAAAGGGCCAGAGGCCAAAAGAAATCATGCCCTTGTGTTCTTCATTTATGTCTAAGATCTATACTGAGTTGTTACTGATGACACTAAATACAAATCCAGAAGCTTTACCTTCAAAAACAGGATTTCTACTTCCATCATGTTGTGATATATATATGACCACTCAAAAAATTATACATATTACATATGTGCATGTATGTATATACCAACATACAAACGCACATGCATACAAACACAGTCACACTGGGCAATCAGTCTCTGGGCATGCCGGGGCATGTCCACATAGGTGTCAGGCCAACTCTACATGAAGACTTCCTTCTGTACATGCCTGTTACCAGGTGATCCTGGCTCTTGCTCAAGGCAGGTCTTGTTCCTCCTACACACATGAAGTGCTTTAGAAACATGTCTGAAATGTTTCAACAGCAATGCTACTCATCCTCCAACACTTTCGATGATTTTTCTATTTATTAGGGGCCTATTATTCCATTATTGTATTTTTATGATTGGCACTTTCAAAACAATAGTTTTGACTCTGTAAGAATTTAAAGTTTTAATAAAGAGATAATTTTTACTCTTGTATGTTTCTGTATTAAGAAATTCTGGAACAAATCTTTAATTTGGTCTATGATACAATTTGGAGAATAAACAGAAGAGACATATGTATTTTTAAAATTTAAATATATTGATATCCTCTTATTCTAATTGTGGCTGATATTTCAAATACTTACTGTGATAGATAAATTAAGATAATAACAAATAAATATGAAATATCAGTGGGTAATAAAAATAATGGGAATCATTCATACTCAATATGGATCTGTATAAAAACATTATTTGGGGCAAGAGAAGAAAAGTAAGAAAAAGAGATATATGACAGTATTTTGTAGCTTGTCAGTTATAGTAAACTTCAATCTCATTTACTGTCAGAATTGAATCAGTGGTACACTGGACACAAGTATTTACTAGAAAGGGAAATGAAGTTGGCAGTATATATGTGTACATAGAAGTTGCTCACAGAAAAGCTCTTTATGCTGAGTTCCCTTGAGGTTAAGTGAATCCCAATATCTTCTCTTGCATTAAGTTTTCAAGATTAACTACAGAATTCTCTGAGATACAATATAGAAAGCAATTGCTTAAAATTACCCAGGTGTTGTTCCTGTCCATCCTAAGAATATGACACCTTGTATTAATGATATGTACAATAAATGGAGCTGTTTTCCTCTGCTTCCTTGACTCAGCATGGCCTTCAAAACTTTATCCCAGAGGCCACACTTTGTATGAGATATGTAGCCCACGACAGGCTCCTTTCCAAGATTCATGTGGGTATGTGCAGCCAAAATTTTATCAGTCCTGGGGTGCTCCTTGGGCTTTAGAAATCAATTTAAGTCAGGCCTATGATCCTCGGTTGTATTATTGCCTCTTTTTCAATTCATACCATTGAAGATAGTGACAGGAATGTGCTTTGTCCCATTGGACTCAGAATGGTCAAAACCAGTGCACAGTGAACATACTTCCCTTTGGCAGTTTAATCTGTTCAACCATACTCAACAGTATGTCAAATGGTATGCCTGAAGGTATGTAAAGTGTTGCTACATGTTGCTCAAGTGTTTCAGGTCAGATAGGAATAGTCCTCCAACATTATTTTCTCTCCTTTGACCTTTGTGTCCATAAATGTAAATTATTTGTTAGAATGCTATGCAAATCACTAATCTAGGGACTGTGGATATATCTAAATGGAAAAGCACAAGCAAGGCCCTGATTTTAATCCCAGGAAAGACTCTTCTTTATTATAAATAGGGGGAAATAGGGCTTATAAAATCAATCTCTCTCTCTCTCTCTCTCTCTCTCTCTCTCTCTCTCCCTCCCTCCCCCTCCCTCTCTCTCTCTCTGTGGGTGTGTGGTGTGAGTGTGGAGGGTGTGTGGAGTGAGGGTGGGGTGGGAGGGGTTGTGTGTGTTACACCTATGTGACGATTAACTCAGTCATATGGGCCCATATGAAGCCAGAGGTTAATTTCAGGACAACTTCTTCAACCACTTCTCTAGTTTTATTTATTTATTTTTTATTAATTCTTTTATTCACTTTATATCCTGGTCATAGTCCCTTCCCCCTTCTCCTCTCGGTCTCACTCTCCCTCCCTCTTTGTCCCTGTCTCCTCCGCTGTTACTTAGAAAAGGGAAGCCCTCTCCCAACCTGCCACAGCTCATCAAGACACATCAGGATTGAGCACATCCTCGTTCCTTGTGGTCCAGAAATTCTCTATTTTTGAGATGGAGTCTATCACTTAACCCAGAGCTTATGGTTTTTGACAAACTGGCTGCCTACAGAGCCTTCAGGATCTGCCTGTCTTCAGCCTCATGCCCTAACCTCAGTGCCAGGTTTACATATTACAGGATGCCACATCTGGCTTACTTGCATGCTGCAGATCCAAGCTCAGGCTCTCTTGCTTTCATAGCAAGCACGTTATTGAACAGGCTGTCTTCATAGTCTTGGGATCTGAAATCCTTAAAATCATTTTGAGAATTTGCTTTATACTGTAAGATTGTAAATTCTGGATAGAGAAGGTTATACTTCTATACTTTAACGTCTCAATCACACTTTTTTTTAACTAATCTTTTAAATTAATTTATTCTTGTTACATCTCAATGTTTATCCCATCCCTTGTATCCTCCCATTCCTCCCTCCCCCCCCCCCATTTTCCCATTATTCCCCTCCCCTATGACTGTTCCTGAGGGGGATTACCTCCTCTTGTATATTCTCATAGGGTATCAAGTCTCTTCTTGGCTACCTGCTGTCCTTCCTCTGAGTGCCACCAGGTCTCCCCCTCCAGGGGACATGGTCAAATGTCTATCACACTTTTGAACTGAGTAACTTTACCTATCGTTAATTTCTAATTTCCAGCTGAACACATATAGGATTCAGAAGGACGAGAAATTAAAGTTATCCTTTTAACAGTAATCTAGCTAAATAGAAGTCAATGTGTTCCTAGGACCTATCACTTATTATCTAGTTCATTTTACTTCTAAATCAAAATTTAGAAGAAGAATGAGAAAAATTGAATCAAATAACATCAAATGGATAATATCTTTAGTTACTTTAGTGGAAACAGAGAAGAGAGCTCAAATAGCATACTAAGTAATGTAATTTTTTTTGTTGTTGTTTGTTTTAACTTTTTAATTTTTTTCTTTTTATTAATTTATTCTTGTTACATCTCAATGTTTATCCCATCTCTTGTATCCTCCCATTCCTCCCTCCCTCCCCCCATTTTCCCATTATTCCCCTCCCCTATGACTGTGACTGAGGGGGATTACCTCCCCCTGTATATTCTCATAGGGTATCAAGTCTCTTCTTGGCAACCTGCTGTCCTTCCTCTGAGTGCCACCAGGTCTCCCCCTCCAGGGGACATGGTCAAATGTGAGGCACCAGAGTACATGAGAAAGTCATATCACACTCTCCACTCAACTGTGGAGAATATTCTGATCATTGGCTAGGTCTGGGAAGGGGTTTAAAGTTTACCTCCTGTATTGTTCTTGGCTGGTGCCTTAGTTTGAGCGGGACCCCTGGGCCCAAATCTGCCTATCATATTGTTCTACTTGTAGGTTTCTAGGACCCTCTGTATCCTTTTATTTTGCTATTCTCCCATGCGTCTCTCATTTAGAGTCCCAATAAGATGCCCTCCCCTCTGTCCCAGTTTCCTGGTAAGTGAAGGCTTTCATGGGACATGGTGCTATCTCAGAAAAATGGGAATAGGGCTTCCTCAAGACCCAGCTATTCCACTCCTTGGAATATACCCAGAAGATGCTCCAGCACACAACAAGAAAATTTGCTCAACCATGTTCATAGCAGCCTTATTCATAATAGCCAGAACATGGAAACAGCCTAAGTGTCCCTCAGTAGAAGAGTGGATAAAGAAACTGTGGTACATATACACTATGGAATACTACTCAGCTATTAAAAACAAGGAATTCCCGAAATTTGTGGATAAATGGATTGAGCTAGAAATGATCATAATGAGTGAGTTAACCCAGAAGCAGAAAAAATCAAATGGTATATACTCACTTATATCTGCATAAGTAATGTAATTTTGTCAGGGAATAAATACCCATGGATACTCTTCTTTGAAGAAAGCATTCACAAACACACACACACACACACACACACACACACACACACACACAATCTATTTGTGTCCTTTTGCATGTGTGAGGAGCACACTTATGTAGAGAAAGCTTGTCTCTATAGAGCAAGTATCAAGATTTTTATGTTGACATCAACACTGCTCCTTTGCCAGAATCCTTGTCAACCAAATTCAGAGATGAGATTATCCTATTTTACGTTTTTAAGTTCAGGTTTAAGTTCAGGATTGAAGGTAGTAATTGAACACTCAGAGGTACTGTTTTCCCCCATTCAACAATTTCTTCTTCCAGCATCCAAGTCACTGAGTCTCAGACTGAGGAAGCTATACAGTATGGCCTGCCCTTCTGATGAAAGCACTTTCAGAAGTGAGTCAGTATAGAAATGAGACGGGAGACATAAAAAAAGGTAAATCACAAGATTCTTAATCTATAGTGCTAGAAACAAACAAACAAAAAATATCAGGTCATTGCTTTCAAATTTTTGAAATAAACAGACCTAGAATCAAGGAAATATATAAACAATATGTTCATATGTGCAAGTAGAAAAAAAGGTACTTAGGAGATTCTAAGATTCTAAAATATGTAATATTCCTCCTACAGAGGAAATAGGCTGAGAGCACAGCTTGTTGATGTGCCTACTCTAAAAACAGCCCTGGTTTTAATTCTAGTAAAGAACAGTGAAATGAAATCAGAAACAGAAGCATCAAAAAGCAATGAATATGACCAAAGACATCCAGCAGAGTCAGAGAAAAATCTATGGTCAATATTCTTCTAACAAAAAGTTAATATCTAGAAGGTGTAAAGATTTTCATAAGTTAAGCAGAAGAAGGGAACAGATGTTTTCTAAATAAATGAGAACAGGTGCCATAATATACATGAGAAAATACCTGATGTCCTCAGCTTTTGGGTAACCACAAAGCAAAATCTTATTCAGATCCCATTTCATCTGAATCATGATAACTATTAACAGCAACAAAAATAGCAACAACAACAACAACAACAAAAATCAACATCGGCTTATTCTGGTAAGGAGGTGGAGGAAAGAATCCCTCTTTAAGGTTTATTGGAAGGTTCATTAGTCTAGCCAATACTAAGGTGAATAAAAAAATTGCAAGGACAATAACTTTTCTATGATCCCTCTATAATAATTCTGTGTACATTGTTATACAAATCAAAGTCTGTTTACTGCAGACATGCGTATCCTCATTGTCACAGCAGCATACACCAAAGCCAAGTTATGGGGTCAGACCCAGTACCAATGTATAGATTAATGGGGTCAGACCCAGTACCAATGTATAGATTAATGGGGTCAGACCCAGTACCCATGTATAGATTAATGGGTAAAGAAAATGAGTCATACACTAAAAATAGCACTTTACTAGTCCATAAAAGGGGATAAATTATACCAAATTTAGGAACATAGATGGATATATTTCAAAGCTAGATGGAAAAAAATAACATAAAACTAAAGGGGGGAGCTTTAGAAATATAGAAGATGACAAAGAGGAGTACTAAGCAAACACTTTTTATAAACTTTTGTTAATGCCATGTTTTTGTTTGTGTGTCATAAGACCAGCCTCCTAGTAGACAGCTAGTGTGCAACGCACACACTGTGCTGCTTTGGAGGAACAAAGCCTCCTAGAGTCTATGAATGGCATGCACTCCTACCTCACATGCCCTTTTCCCCTACAGTCAGACTGGGATAATTCATGTAAGTGAAGGTTATAATAATAATAATAAGAAAAAACAGAGCCAAGCATGAGGGATCAGTAGTTTGAGAGCACTGGCTGCTATTGGAGAGTACCTGGGTTTGATTTCCAGGACCCATCTGGTAACTTCAATTGTTTGTGATTCCAGTTCCAGGGCATCTGATTTTCTATTCTGACTCTCTGTTGGCACCAAACCATTGCTCATAGCCATCCACACTCCTTCCATTCATGGCCTCATTGTTATTACTGGTGTATATGTATATGCAAATACATATTTATAAATTTAACCTGTTCAGTCAGTATAATGTTACTCGTATGCATGTTTGTCTTTTTAGAAAATGTTTTAAGAATAGAAATCAATAGAGGTCATTGTGACACTTTGTGGACTGTGACCCTCCATGTCTAACTCCTGATGTCACTTGAATTGGCTACTGTCTCTGTACTTTCCAAGCTATTCCCTCCTCAGGAGCCACAAGAGAATTCTAAGCCATATTCATTTCACCCATTGCAAGCTGACGGGAGGTTTATTTGGGCAGTTGTCTACTTTCAGTCCCCACTAGAAGGCTTTCTGTTTTTATTTGGTTTCACCTGAGTACGTACGTAATCTCTAATTTGTTTGATGGTCATGAAAATCTGTTTCCTT